>NC_141540.1:16067500-16355000 GCF_021556685.1 Rattus norvegicus | reverse complement strand
CATTTGCTCCGGCAAGACCCCTATGCCTGTGACACACTACTGGTCCCTGCAGATGGCTTCACCCCACTTATGCTGGCCTCGTTCTGTGGGGGAGCCCTGGAGCCGATGCCAGCTGAGGAGGATGAGGCCGATGACACGTCAGCCAGCATTATATCAGATCTGATCTGCCAAGGAGCCCAGCTCGGGGCACGAACTGACCGAACTGGCGAGACCGCCCTGCATTTGGCCGCCCGATATGCTCGAGCCGATGCGGCCAAGCGGCTACTGGATGCTGGGGCAGACACCAACGCCCAGGATCATTCCGGCCGCACCCCTCTGCACACCGCAGTGACAGCTGATGCCCAGGGTGTCTTCCAGGTGAGACAGGCCTGTCTCTTCAGACTGCAGAGCTGCTGGGTGGGGATCAGACACGCCTAGATTTGAGCCCTGGTCTGTCTTGCAAAGCTTGGCCGTTTGGAAATAGGAATATCTGGGGCACATTGCCTGTCAGGAATAGGTGGTGTCTCACCTCGATTTCTTTTTTCAGGACAGGGTTTCTCTGTGTAGCCCTGTCTGTTCTGGAACTCACGCCGTAGACCAGGCTGGTCTTGAACTCAGAGAGATCCATTTGCCTCTGCCTCGGAGTGCTGGATTAAAGGTGTCCACTACTAACACCTGGATTTTTTAAAATATCATTAAAATTACATTTATTTGGTGTGTGTGTGTGTGTGTGTGTGTGTGTGTGTATGTGTGTATGTGTGTGTGTATGTGTGCGTGTGTATGTGTGTATGTGTGTGTGTGATGTATGGTTTGTATGTGTGTGTGTGTTATGTTGTATGGTGTGTGTGTGTGTGATGTTGTATGGTTTGTATGTGTGTATGTGTGTGTATGTGTGTGTATGTGTGTATGTGTGTGTGTGATGTATGGTTTATATGTGTGTATGTGTGTCTGTGTGATGTTGTATGGTTTGTATGTGTGTATGTGTGTCTGTGTGATGTTGTATGGTTTTTATGTGTGTATGTGTGTGTGTGTCTGTGTGTGATGTATGGTTTGTGTGTGTGTGTGTGTGTGTGTGTGTGGCATGTGTGCACCTGTGTGTGCACTTGCCCATCATTCAGCTTGCAGAAGCCAGAGGAGGCTGTTGGATGTTCTGCTCCATTGTGCTCCACCTAATCTTTTGAGACAGAGCCCATCAGGGAGGCTGGAGTTAGGCTGGTGACCAGCAAGCTCTCTTGATCCTCTTGTCTTCTCCCACACAGCCCTGGGGTTATAGGCACACATGGCCAAGTCTGGCTTTTTACATGGACTTTGGGCTCTGAAGTTAGGTGCTTGTCCCCTGAGCCATCTCCCGGGCCTTCCACACCATACTGTTATTTAAACCCATTTGGAATGAGCATATTTTTAATTTACCATGTGCTTAGCAGGAGCGACACCTCGTTTTAAGTCAGGAAATATCCGTAGCCCGTGGGTTCCAAAGCTGTGGTGTTTGGGGCCCTCAGGGTGCTGTACACGCCTCCCCCTTGGCATGATGTCCTGCCACGGCTCTTCTCGCTGTTGTTAGATTCTCATCAGGAACCGCTCCACTGACCTGGATGCCCGAATGGCAGATGGCTCTACTGCATTGATCCTGGCAGCCCGCCTGGCGGTGGAGGGAATGGTGGAAGAGCTCATCGCCAGCCACGCAGATGTCAATGCAGTGGATGAGCTCGGTAAGTGCTGAGGAGGGGATGGGTAGGGCCTGTGGGTGCTGCTGCCCTCTTAGTGTAAACTCACACGTATGCTGACAGCAAGTGTACGTTTGTGCACACCGGGTTCGCACATGGATGGAACAGGACCCATAAGGTGCCTCCGGTTCAGAAAATATGTAGACTCCCTAACACACACTCCTTTCTTCTCCTTCTTCTTCCCCCTTCCCTTTCTCCACCCTTCTCTTCCTTTTCCCTCTTCTGTCTCCTTGACCCCATTCCCTCCTCCCGCAAGTCTGCCCCGACTTTCACATGTGATTCTCCTCTTCCTCCCCTTCCTCCTGTGCTTCTTTCTAGAGTCCACACATTGAGTTTCTTGATCAGACCTCCTGCCTTTGAGTCTGACTTATGCCATGTACCTTGATGGTCTCCGGGCCCATCAATTCCTTGAAGATGGTTTAATTTGACTCCCCCCACTTTCGAGACAGGCTCTCGCACAAGCTAGGCTTGCCTCCAACTCCCTCTGTGGCCACCGATCTTGAAATCTTGGTCTTCCTGCCTCTGTTTCTAAAATTAGGCATTTGTCACGACTTCCGGCTTGATTTCTTTCCTTGTTTCGGTTGAGTAACACCGCATTGTATGCGGGATTGAGGGGCACCCAGGCTGAGTGGCACTCCATTGTACAAAGTACGGATAGGTGCCTAGACTGACTCCACAGTGTGGCTGCTGTGAATAGCGAGGTGGACGCCACCGTTGGCATGGGTATGGAGATGTCTTCTCTTACTGTGTGCTGACTCAGATCCCCCCAGGAGAGACTCGGGAGCACAGGAGTGCCATAACTGGACCTGCATTTAGTTCTTTTTTTTTTTTTTTTTTGATTCTTTTTTTCGGAGCTGGGGACCGAACCCAGGGCCTTGCGCTTCCTAGGTAAGCGCTCTACCACTGAGCTAAATCCCCAGCCCCCTGCATTTAGTTCTTTCGGGGACCCTCCACAGCGTTCTCTATACTAAGCTGCTGTACCAGGTCCTTTATCATCAGCAGGGCATGAGGATCCCTTTCTCGAGCATTTGTATTCCTTCTTTGTCCCTTTTTGGCTGTTTTCGTGATTAAAGCCATTATGGTAGCATCTCAGTATAATTGTTTTTTTGTATGTGTGTGTTTGTTTTGTTTTGTTTGATTGTTTTGAGGCAGGGTTTCTCTCTGTAGCCTTGGCTATCCTAGAACTCACTCCGTAGACCAGGCTGTCTTTGAACTCAGAGATAGCCACTTTCTGCGTGCGAGTCTCTGCCTCCCAAGTGCTGGGATAAAGCCGTGCCACCACCACCCGGGCATCTCAATATAGTTTGGTTTGTATTTGTGTATTTTTTTTTATTTTGTATTTCTTTACGGCTAAAAACGGATAGTAAGGGTCTTCGTCTTGTTTTGTTGTTGTCGATGATGTTGTTTTGTTTAAGACAAGGTCTCACTCTGTAGTCCTCGGTGGCCTGGAACTTGGTCTGTACACTAGGTTGATCTTAAACTTAGAGAGATCCACCATCCTTTGACTCTGAAGTGCTAGGATGAAAATTGTCCAGCTAACTGGCTTATGTATTATGTTATTTGTTCTTTGGGTGTTTAACAGTTTAAGTTCTTTATATATTCTGATTACTGATCCTTCGTTAGATGAATGGCTGGCAATTTACCCCCATTCTGTGAGGAGGACACTATACATTTATGGGGCTTTTCTATGCCCTCGTTCTTGAATAATGACACAGACACTTCTATATTTATTAAAAGCTTCAGGCCCTATGGCTGGGCAGACACTCAGCTATTCTGACCCGTCTATGCTGGCCTTAGACTACTTCCCAGCCATGTGGCCCCTTACGCGCCATTAGAGGCTTACTCTGCCACCTCCTTCTTCACTCGTGTCCCACCTGCAACCCTCTCCTTCAGTCCGGGCACAGAAGTGCCACCTTTTGCTCTCCCGCCCAGGTGTAGGCTGTTCAGCTCTTTATTTAACCAATCAGGAGGTGGCGGAGAACGATGTTTTACAGAATAGCAAGTTACACCAACGTCTGGACTGTAACCAGCTCTCTGGGAACAGAAATCAGCGTATAAATACACAGAGCACGAACATCCCCTACAGGACGCGTCATTATAAAAGCTGTACGCACACGTATTCAAGCACTCCGACTGGCTTCTTAGTGTGCTGCACCCCGAGTCTGTCAAATGTTTCGTTAGAGAAATGGACTCTCCTGCTACCTGCAGGACAGTGGGATAAACTCGCATGCGGTGATCTGTGGGGACAGCTGCCTGGTAGTGGCCTGCTTGTCTTGAGTCTGTCATGAGCAGGGGTCACAACAACCTCGCATCCAAAAGTCTCTCACAGCTGTAGACACTCTGAGACGCATTTGTTTGCCGTACCCTTGGCTCTCAGCTTAATCAGCCCTGACATCGATGGTTGGGGAATTCTTGGTGTCTGTGTTAGATGAAGGTCTGTGCTGTGCACTCCAGGGTGGGGGACAGCATCCCACCAGGAGTATCCCACCTCTCCTGTTACTGAGCAGGGCGGGCTTCTTTCCCAGGTCCTTTGTTCCAACAATAAAAAGGATTTAGAGATGGTCCCAGAAGGAATTATACTAGAGTTTGATAGGAAAGCAAGAGAGCCAGCAAGCTGTCAGTCTCCCTGGAACAGAGAGATGGAGAAGAGGAAGGCAAAGCCATGCCTTTTGAGATGTGGCTGTGGGAGCTGGGGGCAGGGTGAGCTTCAGAGGACAAGCGAGGGCTTAAGACCGGGCTTTATCCAGTATCTGAAGGAAAAGAAATAGAAAAGAAGGGGTTGGGGATTTAGTTCAGTGGTAGAGCGCTTGCCTAGGAAGCGCAAGGCCCTGGGTTCGGTCCCCAGCTCTGAAAAAAAGAACCAAAAAAAAAAAAAAAAGAAATAGAAATGAAAGAAAGAAAAGGGGTGTGTGTGGTTATTTATGTTTATTTTATGTGTAGGGGTGTTTGCATGTCTGTGCACCCCATGCATGTAGTGCTCACACAGGCCAGAAGAGGGCGCCAGATCCTCTTGGACTGGAGTTACAGACAGCTGTGAACTGTTATGTGGGTGCTAGGGGCTGAACCTGGGTCTTCTGGAAGATCATCCAATACTCTTAACCACGGAACTAATTCCCCAGCTCCCCAAATTAGCTCTTAAAAGGTGACAGTTGACTGTAGCTCATCGGGCTTCCACCAGGGATTGGAACTAGAATTCAGATTCTCTTTAGGAAGTAGCTTTGGGCCTCAGCAAACTCAGACACCCCCAGCTTTTTACATGGTAATTTGAATTCTACTGAACAGCAAGCTGATGTCTCTCCAGAGTAGCCTTAGTCCTCTAAGACTACAGTAACAGGCAAATGGCGTTGGAGAGGGGGTCATTCCTGGTTGATGTTCGTTCATTTTTTTTTTTCTTCTTTTTCTTTTTTCTTTTTTTCGGAGCTGGGGACCGAACTCAGGGCCTTGCGCTTGCTAGGCAAGCGCTCTACCACTGAGCTAAATCCCCAACCCCTGTTCGTTCATTTTTAAAAGGCAGTTATAGAGACCAAAGGTAGAGAAACTCCATCTGACTTAAGGTGAGACTTAGGGCATCTTGTCACTGGTATGTGTAGATGGGCAACATGCCTACAGGGGAAGATGGGATGTGACCTTTTATAGAAGAGGAAATGACTTCTGTAGTCCACAAGGCAAGCTGGGAAGTGTAGTCCTTTAATAGGAAACTAGGTCCAATTCTGAGAGGATATAAAAAATGCTGACAAGATGTTATAGCTTTTTTTTCTTTTTTCTTTTTGGCCGAGGAGAGTCTTTATCAGAGGGGTGAGTTCTGGGTCCAGTCAAGGGGTGATCTCTGGCCATGTTGCACTGTACAGTCTTGACTAGTGACGGATCAGGCGATTGCCTTTCTGCATTCCTGTGAGGAGAGCTGGAAAACAATTACTAGAAGGCTACAAGTGGATGATTTGGTTATAGAGTAGAACTGAGAGGTTTTCTGGGAAGGTTGAGGGAGGAGGAGGAGCAGGAGCCTAGGCAGGAGAGACGAGAGTGGGACAAAGTGGGCAGAGACGGGTCCCAGGGTGACAGTCATTGGTCCCATTGCCAGGACTGCTAACTAAAATGAGCTAGCAGAAGTTGCGGGGAGCTACAGAGCATCAAAGGAAGGGAAGAGGAGGCAATAAGGAGGTTAATGTGAAGGACCGTATCTGGCCTGAGGCGAAAGAGGTGAAGGTGCCTTTTCTACACAGTATCTAAACCGTCCTTTTGCAGATGTGTCAGGAACAAATGGAGCTGTTGTGGGGTGAGAGCCACTGGGAGAGCTTGCGTGGAAATCTTTTGTTTGGGTTCAGTAGGTAAAACATTTAAAAGACAGGGCTAAAACAGTAGAGGATAATGAAGAGGAAGGGGGTGATCCAGGGCAGGCCAGCATGGGAGGAAGTCAGAAGGACTTTCTGTCTGGTCCCTGTGTCTTTAGGCCCCATTTCAAACCGGACAGCATTTGCTGGGGTGGGAAGCAGCACTGTTTGAGGAAGGTGCAGGTCCCGTCCTTAGCAGCAGTCAGAGTTAGTCCCTTCTGATGGTGGGGTACCGGGTCAGTCAAGGATGACCTAGAGGGTGTTATGCTGATCTGAGCTGGTGAGGTAGAGAAGTTGATTGCTGCAAAGAAGGCTTCAGTCCCATTGTTTTAGTTCTGAGTCCTGAAAGCTATGTCCAGAGTGGCAAGAAGAGGGGTGACTTGGATGATTCCTGGTCCATTCGTCCTCCCTTAGACGTCATACAAACTGCTGTTAGGGGTTTGGGGCACTGATCTCTCTGTAACTGCTTTTAAGGCTGACAGAAGTGGGATGAGGGGAGCAGCCGTCAGAGCGCCCCAGAAGAGGTCCATCCAAGGGGTCATGCTAGAGCTTAAGAGTTGGCCAAGACCCAGAGTGTAAGCCACAGGGTAGGTAATAACTAACAGCTTAAAGGAGACTGTTAAGAGGCAAAGTTACAGAAGGAAAACTTGTACATCGAGATTCGCATGAGCTGAATTCAACTGGACAACTGGCTGCACCAGAGCTCCGCGGAAGGATAAGGCCGCTGTAGGTAGCTATTCGTATGCCGTAGAATCCTGCCTGCTGATGTCTGTAGCTCAGCGCTGGTTACTAGAACTTTCTCTGAGGATTGGAAGAAATACTTGTTGGCTCAGTTTGGTTTGGCTGCTACTGGCCACTTGTCGCTGTTGGGCACCTGAAAACTGGCTTGGACAAGTGGAGAGGTCAGTTTTCTTTTAGTTCATCCAATGTTTAAAATATCAGACCAGGGATCGAGCTCAGTCAGTGGAGTAATCCTGCCAGGTTCATTCTCTACCTAATCTAAAATTAGGCGTATTAGTCTCAGGTGCGCCTATAATCCCAGTGCTTAGTGGGAGGCAGGAGGATCAGAAGTTCAGTGAGCTGCATAGTGAGGTACAGGCCAGCCTAGGCTACTTGAGACCTTGTCTTTTTTTTTAACTTAAAAAAAAAAGATTTATTATTTTATGTATATGAGTACACTGTAGCTGTCTTCAGACACCCCAGAAGAGGGCATGGGATCCCATTACAGATGGTTGTGAGCTACCATGTGGTTGCTGGGAATTGAACTCAGGACCTCTGGAAGAGCAGTCAGTGCTCTTAACCACCGAGCCATCTCTCCAGCCCCCAATTGTCTTGATTGTTAACTGACATAGGGGGCTCAGCCCACTGTGGGCGGCACTGTTTCTGGGGCATGCGATCCTGAGCTACGCAGGCAGGTTAGCTGCGGATGGACCTGCAAGCGAGCTGCTGGCACACGCCGTCCTGCGTTGTTTCTGCTGGACTCCGGCTGGGAGGTGAGCTCCTTAGTTGGAGGTGAGGCTGTGGGACCTGCCTTCAAGTTACCAGCTCACTTCACTCGATGATGGGTTGTGATCTAAGAGTGTAAGCCAAATAGATCCCAAGTGCTGGGGTGACAGGTGTGGGCCACCACAACTGGTTTACACCATGCTAGGGATTAACACAGCTTCATGCATGCCAGGCAATCACTCTATCGACCTATCTATGAGCCCCAGCACACGTTCTGAATAGTCTATATTTAAAAAAGCTTTATTATGTAAAATCATGCAAATAAATAGAAGTATCATATATCAAGCTGGAGACGTGGCTCAGTGGTTAAGAGCACTGACTGCTCTTACAGAGGACCTGGGCTCAGTTCCCAGCATATACATAGTGCCTTACAGCTTCCTGTAGCTCCAGCTACAGGAAGGTATGATGCCCCCATCTGGCCTCCTTGGGTACTGCAGTCACATGAACATACCTACACACATGCACATAAATAATAAAAAGTATATAAATATATAAGGCATATATATATATATATATATATATATATATATATATATATATATGGCTAGAGAAATGGCTCAGTGGTTAAGAGCACTGACTGCTCTTCCAGAGGTTCTGAGTTCAATTCCCAGGAAGCACATGGTGGCTCACAACCTATAATGGTCCACAATCTATAATGGGATCTGATGCCCTCTTCTGGCATGCAAGCGTACATGCAGATAAGCACTCATACATAAAATAGAAATCTTTAAATACAAAAAACAAACAAACAGACATATGCCTAAATTAATCAGACCCAAAGTCACACAATTCAACAGACATATATGCAGTTAGGATTGGCGTTTGGATGGAAGTCGTGGAACTTCACATTAAAATTTACACTTTCAGCATCGAACATATTTTATGCACTTATTCACCACCAAACCCAAAAGTCCATAGCAGGATCAGAACTAGAGAAACACTTAGGTCTATGTCGCCATTCACACTGTCTGTTGCCTGCATTCAGTCCTTCCTCATCCCACACATTTAGCCTTTCTTGTTGTCTTTTCTGTGTGTCATACTCTACCCATGTGAACATCCGTGGCTTTGGTTTGCAGTTCTCTGGTGGAAAGTGACCGGCTTTTCACCTGTGTATTGGTCATGGGAAGACCTTTGAGGAAACAGCTGTTTGGAATTTATTTTGGTGGTGCAGGAGATCAAATGCAGGTTCTTCCGGATGCTACTCAGTGTTCCATTGCTCAGCTGCACACCTAAGCCCTGAGTTTACCATTTTATCACTGTTATAAGAGTTCTTTGTGGGTTGGGGATTTAGCTCAGTGGTAGAGCGCTTGCCTAGCAAGCGCAAGGCCCTGGGTTCGGTCCCCAGCTCCGAAAAAAAGAAAAAAAAAGAGTTCTTTGTGTCTCATCTTACACACACACACACACACACACACACACACACACACACACACACAACATAATATAGTTCCTGTTTTACCTGTACATTTATTTTACAAAAAATGAACTTGATGAGCCACCCTTATATTGATTATTTATCTGTAAGTATGTTTATGTGAGTGTATCTGTGTGCACGAGTGCCTGGGCACAAGGATGTGTGTATGTGCGTTGGCCCAAGGAGACTTGAGAATGGGGCCATGTGTCCTTCTTTATCTCTCTCTCTTTCTCTGCCTACTTTTGTTTGTTTGTTAGAGATGGTCTCACTCCGACGCCCTGGTTGGTCTGGGACTCGCTCTGTAGACTAGGCTGGCCTCAAACCTATAGAGATCCTCCTACCTCTGTCTCCTGAGTCCTTCAATTACAAGTGTTTGACACCACAGTCAGCCTCTCTGCCTATGCTTTGAGGCAGGGTCTCTCCTTGGATCTAGAGATCACATTTCTCTGCCAGGCTAGAAGTCACTAAGTCCCAGTGACCGTCCTGTGACTCTCCACCCCACGCTGGGGTTCACGGTCACACACAGCACTCAGCTTGTTATTTGAGTGCTGAGATCTGAACTCAGGTCAAGATGATCGTGCAGTACGTGGTCTTATCCACCCAGCCACCTCTCTGCCTCCAATCTTTCCTATTTGAAAGATTCGTTTTTAGCTGGTTATGGTGGCACACACCTTTAATTCCAGCACTCAGAAGGAAGAGGAAGGTCGATCACTGAGTTCGAGGCCAGACTGGTCTACAGAGCGAATACCAGGACCACACAGAGAAACACTGTATCAAAAAAACAACAAAAAAAAATTCTTTGTTAATCTCCCTGTCTCTTTCTCTCAGTGCTTGTTTGTGATATATTTGTATATGAGTGTGTGTATGTCTAGAGGTCAGAAAAGGGCTTCGGATCCCTTGCAGTTGGAGGTACAGGTGTTGGTGAGTCTCTTGACCCAGATTCTTGAGACTGACTGCTCTTCCAGAGAATGTAGGTTCGATTCCAAACACCCACAGGACAGTTCACAACCATGTGCAATCCCAGTGCCAGGGGATCTAATGCTCTTTCTGGCCTCTGTGAACACTAGGTGCACATGCAACGAAACACCCCTACACACACACACACACACACACACACACACACACACACACACACACACACACACATGGCTTTAGATATGCACACACAAACTCCAGTTCTCATGATAGAACAGCAAATGCTTTTAGCCACCGAGCCATCTCTCCAGCCTGTAGTCTCTATCTCCTCGATGGTGGCCCTGGAAGAATGAGTGTCAGTTTTAGTGACAAGTAGTTTGTTTTGTTGTTATCGTGTTATCGCTAGAATTCCCTCTTACGTGGGTTTAGGCTTTCCAGTGTGTACCGTAAGCACCTTGGCCCACTGAGCCATCTTGCCAGCCCTTGCTTGTTTGGAATCAGTTTCACATGCATACTCATGCACAGGGCACTCCTTGGCCAGGGAAGTGCTTTAGATATGCACATACTCAGACCTAACCGCAGGGGCCCAGATACCTGCGTGCCTGCCAATGTCCTTCCTGCTGCCAGCCCATTTTTCCTTCCCTTCCCTTCCCTTCCCTTCCCTTCCCTTCCCTTCCCTTCCCTTCCCTTCCCTTCCCTTCCCTTCCCTTCCCTTCCCTTCCCTTCCCTTCCCTTCTCTTTCCTTTTCTTCTCCTTTGCTTTCTCCCTCCTTCCCTCCCTCCCTCCCTCCCTCCCTCCCTCCCTCCCTCCCTTTCAGATTTATTTATTTTATGTATATAAGTACACTGTAGTTGTCTTCAGACACACCAGAAGAGGGCATCAGATCCCATTACAGATGGTTGTGAGCCACCATGTGGTTGCTGGGAATTGGACTCAGGACCTCTGCAAGAGCAGGCAGTGCTCTTGACCACTGAGCCATCTCTCCAGCCCCTGCCAGGCCATTTTTCTACACATTTCTGCCCGTTCTGTAATGGAGAACCTGACATGAGCCTGACTCTGGTGTTTATCTCCTTACAGGGAAATCGGCCTTACACTGGGCTGCAGCCGTGAACAATGTGGAGGCTACCTTGGCCCTGCTGAAAAATGGAGCCAACAAGGACATGCAGGACAGCAAGGTGAGCCCAGGGGGGCCAGCGGTGCTACAGCCCCTGTATGTGGCACAGCAGGGTCAGGGATGAGCCTTTCGGGGGCATCCATCTTGCGTGCAGTCCGCTTTCGAGAGTGGGATTCTGGCCTGAAGGCAGTGAGAGCAGATCGGAGGACAAACTTTGCAGTAGTTACCCTGGGGACATTGAGCTCAGTGTTCCCACTGTGACTGGGGAAGCAGCAGCATTCGCTTCAGCTGAGCGTCAGTCAGACTAACTCCTCTGTCAAGCACCGAGCAGATCCTCAGGGAAAGGGTGACAGGTGACTGTCAGAACAACTCGCCAAAGGGCTGGGCTTCTCTTTTATTTGTTACAAGTATTAGGTGTAATAAGAGGTCAGAAGACAACTTGTGGAAGTCAGTTCCCTCTTTCTACTGATTAGGTCCTGTTGCTTGAACTCAGGTCATCAATCACCTCAACCTGTGACCCATCTCACTAACCCTTCCTTTCTAAAACAGGAAATATAAACAATATATACATTTATGCATATATTATATATAAATAATTTATACATATTTTATATATGTGAAATATAAAGCTTTCTTTTTTCTTCTTTCTTTTTTCCTTTCTTTCTTTTTTCCTTTCTTTTTTCCTTTCTTTTTTCCTTTCTTTCTTTTTTCCTTTCTTTCTTTCTTTCTTTTTTTCTTTCTTTCTTTCTTTCTTTCTTTCTTTTTTTCTTTCTTTCTTTCTTTCTTTCTTTCTTTCTTTCTTTCTTTCTTTCTTTCTTTCTTTCTTTCTTCCTTTCTTTCTTTCTGAGACTGGCTTCCTACTCCAAGTTGGCCTTGAACTCACAATTCCCATATTTCTACTACCTAAATGCTGGTATATGCTCTCATGCCTGGCTATTTTTTCTTTTTTTTTTTTTAAATAAGATCTATTTATTTATTTATAAGTACACTATAGCTGTCTTCAGACGCACCAGACGAGGGCATCAGATCTCATTACAGATGGCTGTGAGCCACCATGGTTGCTGGGAATTGAACTCAGGCCCTCTGGAAGAGCAGTCCGTGCTCTTCTTTTTTTTTTTTTCGGAGCTGGGGACCGAACCCAGGGCCTTGTGCTTGCTAGGCAAGCGCTCTACCACTGAGCTAAATCCCCAACCCCACAGTCAGTGCTCTTAACCGCTGAGCCATCTCTTTTTCTTCATATTTTATTTTTAAATAGTGCATGCATGTAGGTGGGTGCACATAAATTGCAGGTACCCCTAAGGCAAGAAGAGGGTGTCGAATCCCCCTAGGGCTGCAGTTACAGGCAGTTGTGAGCTGTCCATGTGGGTACCAGGGATGGAATGTGGTTACTCACTGTGACACCTTCTCAGTCTTTATTTTGTTTCCTTTTCTTTTTGAGACCAGGTCTTACTGGTTATTTTAGCAGAAGCTGACCTCAAACTCTTGGTGAATCTTCTGCCTCAGCCTACCAAGTACTGAGATTATAGACTCAGGTTCCCCCCCCCTTTCCCTCTCTTCTCCCCCCTCTCCTTCTCCCCCCTCTCCTTCTTCTTCTCCCCCTTTCCCTCTCCCCCTCTCCCTCTTCCCCCCTCCTCTCCCTCTCCCCTTCTCCCTCTCCCCCCTCTTCCTTTCCTCCCTCTCCCCCTCTTCCTCTCCCTTCTCTGCCTCTCCTCCCTCTTCCTCTCCCCTCTCCCCTCTCCCCTCTCCCCCTTCTTCCTTTCCTCCCTCTCCCCCCTCTTCCTCTCCCCCTTCTCCCTCTCCCCCCTCTTCCTTTCCTCCCTCTCCCCCTTCTCCCTCCACCCCTCTCCCCCCTTCTTCTCCCCCCTCTCCCTCTCCCTCTCCCTTTTCCCCTCTTCCCCCTCTCCCTCTTCCCCCTTCCTCTCTCCCTTTATCCCTCCGTCCCTCTCTCCTGCTCTCCTGCCCGCCCTCCCTCCCTCTCTCCCTCCCTTCCCTTTTTAAAAGACAAGGACTCACTCTGTAGACCAGGCTAGCCTGCAACTAGAATTTACAGAGACCCAATTGCCTTTGTCCCCTGGGTGGTAGGATTAAAGGTGTGCATGACCCCCAGAGTCCCAACACTTGGCTTTTTAGTTTTTTACAACTCGTTGCATCAACATGCAGGGTTTTTATATTTTTATTTTTTTAATTTTTTGATGACTGGCAGTTTTGATGCCCCTTTAAATTTTGTGCCTAAGGTAAGTTCTGGCCAGATGAGCCTACTACAGGGGCATGGTTGCAAGGAGAGCTTATTTCTTCAACAAAGATGGGATCCGAATCCAGGACCATCTATTTTCAGGGTATCAGCTCCTAGTTCTCAGGCTGCCCTAGGGATTAGAGAGCTAGGTGCTGGCCAGAGTGATTGACCTCTGTGGGTTCTGCCCCTCCCTCACCTCAGGAGGAGACTCCACTGTTCTTGGCCGCCCGTGAGGGCAGCTATGAGGCTGCCAAGCTGCTGCTGGATCATTTTGCCAACCGGGAGATCACAGATCACTTGGACAGGCTGCCCCGGGATGTGGCCCAGGAGCGGCTGCACCAGGACATTGTGCGGTTGCTGGACCAGCCCAGTGGCCCCCGAAGTCCCTCTGGTCCCCATGGCTTGGGGCCATTGCTCTGCCCACCAGGAGCCTTCCTTCCTGGCCTCAAAGCGGTGCAGTCTGGGACCAAGAAGAGCAGGAGGCCACCTGGCAAGACTGGGCTGGGGCCCCAGGGAACTCGGGGTCGGGGCAAGAAGCTGACACTGGCCTGTCCAGGCCCTCTGGCAGACAGCTCTGTCACACTGTCACCAGTGGACTCGCTGGACTCACCACGGCCTTTCGGTGGGCCCCCTGCTTCCCCTGGAGGCTTCCCCTTGGAGGGTCCCTATGCCACCACAGCCACCACGGTGTCCTTGGCACAGCTGGGTGCAAGTCGGGCGGGTCCTCTGGGGCGCCAGCCTCCTGGGGGCTGTGTGCTCAGCCTTGGTTTGCTCAACCCTGTGGCTGTTCCCCTTGACTGGGCCCGGCTGCCTCCACCTGCCCCTCCAGGGCCCTCATTCCTGCTGCCCCTGGCTCCGGGATCCCAGCTGCTCAACCCGGCAACCCCAGTTTCTCCCCATGAGCGGCCCCCACCCTACCTGGCTGCTCCAGGACATGGAGAGGAATACCCTGCAGCAGGGACCCACAGCAGCCCCACAAAGGCCCGCTTCCTGCGGGTTCCCAGCGAGCATCCTTATTTGACCCCATCTCCTGAGTCCCCAGAGCACTGGGCCAGCCCGTCCCCTCCCTCCCTCTCAGACTGGTCCGACTCAACGCCTAGTCCAGCAACTGCTACCAGTGCCACAGCCGCTGGAGCCCTGCCTGCTCAACCACACCCCATATCTGTTCCCTCCCTCCCTCAGTCCCAGACTCAGCTGGGGCCCCAGCCAGAAGTAACCCCCAAGAGGCAGGTGATGGCCTAAGTTCTTGGATTTTGGAGGGGCGTTGAAGTGGCACCCCTCCCTGGCTTCTCTCTCCCCCCCTTTTAATCTCGCTCTCATCCCTTTATCTCTGTACCAGCTTTCCTGAACCTCTCTGTCTTGAAGTGTGACAGAGTTGGTCACCAGCCCAGACCCCCAGTCTTCCTTTATTTATAATGGGTAGGGGCTGACCTCCCACCACCTCGGCCCTCTAAGGGGTCTGGGACCTCCTCTCGATCCCTCTTCCGGCTTCAACTTCCTTTTTTCCCCTCGCTTCTCATTTTCTCACACTCTGACATGAGTGAGTTATTATTTTTTTTCTTTTTTACATTTTGTATAGAGACAAATTCATTTAAACAAACTTATTATTATTATTATTTTTTACAAAATATATATATGGAGTTGCTCCCTTCCCCACCCCTGCAAATCCCTCCAGCGCCCCCGTGGGGCTGAGTCTGTGGGCCCGTTTGGCCAATCCGGACTCTGTGTACCGAGTACATAGATATGACTAGGGTTCCGGCGTACTGAGTACGTGGCCCCGGTGCGTACCAAGTAGCCAGCCTTGGGCACACCCTCCCCTGGGGTCAGGGGACACTTGGGAGCCTCCCCCGCCTCCCCATCCTCCTTCCTCACTTCACTGCATTCCAGACAAGACTTGTAGACTCATTGGGAAAGGGGTCTTTCCTGCCCAAAGCCTCCACTGCAGGCCCACCTCCCAGAGCCTGGCTCGCCTTTTAGGGCCTGGGTGGGGCACGTCAGGGGAGTTGTATTTTGTATGCATTCCACTTCTAATTGTAAATACAGGGCTGAAAGTGGGAGTGGCGCTCCCTCTTCCTGTTATCCCCTTGGCTCAGCCTCACTGCCTGATAGAAATGTTTCTAATATGGCACCTGGTCACAGTCCATTGTAGCTGAACTCCCAGGTCCTGCACTGTACAACCCTCACCTTCCCAGTTCCCTTACCACCTAATAAAGGAATAGTTAATACCCAAGTGTCTGGTTTCTGTGCAAGGTCCAAAGTGGGTGTTTCTGGGCCTCTGCCTCCATGGGGCTAACTTAAACGCCCATCTTGGGGTAAATCCATGTGCTTTGCCAGTCCCCCCTTGGTTCCTTTTTGGTCAGGTGTCTAGCTTCATTTCTGTTGCTTTAAGCAAATGCCTAACAAGAAAGAAACTTGGAGGAGAGAGGGTTTTTTTTTTCCTAACTAAAAATTCCAGGTTACACTCCAACGCTGTGAGGAAATCAAGGCAGGTGCTTAAAACAGCTGCTCACATCCCGCCACAGTCAAGAGCAGAAAGAAATGAACGCATATCCTTGCTTCTTTGTATTCAGCTGGATTGTTACACTCTTACAAGGTTTAGAAACCCTTGGTAGGGAATGATGCTACCCACAGTAGGCGGTGTCTTCCCCCATCAATTGACTTAATTAAAACAATCTCCTAAAGTCATGCTTTCAGGTCAACTTGATGTAGGCAACTTCTCTTCCCAGGTGATTTGTAAGTTTAGTAATTGTGACAAAACTAACCATCATATCTGCTGATTCCAATTTTTGGATCTTGGGTTGATACCCGCATTAAGGAACCAATTGAGTGACTCAAAATAAAACAAAAACAGGCAAACTGAAAGGAAAAAAAAACCCTACAAAACCCAATAATGTTTCTTGAGAATTTACTTTTTTCCTTTAAAAATGTTATTATTTTTATTGTTGTTGTTGCTTTGAGACAGGGTTTCCCTGTGTAGCCATGGCTGTCGTGGAACTCTGTAGACCAGGCTGGCTTTAAACTCACAGAGATCCACCTGCCTCTGCCTCCCGAGTGCTGGAATCAAAGGTGTGTACTACCACTGCCTAGCAGGAGTGAGATAAAGTTAAAGATGGGTAGGTTTGCAGAAGCATGGAATTTTTTTCAATGCATGTGCTTTAGTGTATATGCATGTCTGAGCATGTGCTGGAGGGGTATACACCTGTGTATGCAGGAGCAAGTGCCCTGTGTGCACGTATGGGAGCCAGGGGTTCATGTCTTGTACCTTTCTCTATCAGTCTCAACCCCTGCCTCTGCACCCACACAGGTAGTGTCTAACTGAACCTGGGATTTGAGAGCTTCTGCTAGCCTGTGTGGCCAGGGAGCTCCAGGATCTGCCTGTTCCTGTCTTGTAGAGCTAGAGTTACACAACTCCTGCACCCAGCTTTTACATGGAGCTGGGGATCTGAATGCAGGCCTCTGTCCTTACAGAAAGTCCTTCCCCTGCTGAGTCATCTTCCCAGCTTTGTTTTCTTTCTTTCTTTGGTTTTTCTTTCTTTCAAAAATTAATTTGATGGGGTTGGGGATTTAGCTCAGTGGTAGAGCGCTTGCCTAGCAAGTGCAAGGCCCTGGGTTTAGTCCCCAGCTCCAAAAAAAAAAAAAAAAAATTATTTGATTAATGTTTTAGGTCAAAATACAAAGTAATGGGTCCAGCCCATTATGGCTAATGCCATCCCTGGGCTGGTGGTTCTGGGTTCTATTAGAAAGCAGGTTGAACAAGCCATGAGGAGCAAGTCAGTAAACAGCACTCGTTCATGACCTCTGCATCTAGCCCCTGCCTCTAGGATTTTGTTTTGCCTGAGTTCCTGTCCTGACTTCCTCCAGTAGTGAATAGCGATGTGGAAGTGTAACCAAGTGAACCGTTTCCTCCCCAACTTGCTTGGATTATGGTGTTTCATCACAGCGATAGAAACCTTAGCACACACACACACATACACACACACACACACACACACACACACACACACAGAGAGAGAGAGAGAGAGAGAGAGAGAGAGAGAGAGAGAGAGAGAGGTGGCTCTTACACATCTACAACTAGTAATCAAGGAAGAGGCAGGAGTATGGTGGGTTTGAGGCCAGCCTTGGGTAAGGAGTCCAAAGCTAACTTGTCTGTGTGTAAAGACAATGTCTCAAAAACAAAACAATAGAAACCCAAAGAGCAAACAAACAGCTACAACAAAGACGAGAGCTTGCTTTTAAAATGAGACCACCCTGATGAAGGCGGGTGGAGAGGAGAGGTGGGGAGGAGAATGGAAGCCCCCACCACGTCTGCCTGTTCACTGCCGTGCTTCCCACCGTGACACTGGACTGAACCTCTGAAACTGTAAGCCAGGCCCAATGAAATGTGTTCCTTTTTAAGAGGGAGGCCACTCCCTAACCTCATTAATCCTTCAGCAATTCAGTCCATGGAGTCAGAGCCCTCATGATTCTGCTACACAGGGAGGGCAGCAAGCCTTCACCAGGAGAGCTTTTTTAGGGTGTTTGAGCTCAAAGAGACGATTTGTGGGAGCAGACCTCTACAGATCAGAGCATGGCAGCTTTGGCACACAAGCCCTAGCCTCCTTGCCCTTCCTTAAGGTTAACTCTGAGGTTGATCCACCATCCTTTAAAGGACCCTCCTCCCCCAACCACACACTCCCTCCAGGGTCTCGTGTAGTCCAGGCTTGACTCAGTATGTAGCCAAGGCTGGTTTTGAACTCCTAATTGAAGATCTCTATGTAGAATTCCTTGTGTTTGGGTACTTGGCCCAAAGAAGCCCACCTTTAACCATGTGCACGAGTAGACTCCAGGGAGTAAATGTTGAAAAATGCAATGACACTCAAGCAGGGAGAGAGTTTTTTTATTCCTGAGGGCGGTGCCCATGAAGAGTGTCACCCAGCTCTGGTTTTCTGTAAATGGAAGTGCCCCACAGAGGGAGCCCACTCTTGCACTTAGTGCAGCTAACTCAGTTGGAAGCTCCTGTGAGACTTATTTTTCCAGGGGAGTGTCCTGTAATGGCTGGGGGAGAGGTCTTAGTCCAGGACTAGGACACTGTGAAGGTTGGTGACGGGACCTAGGCCTCTGGGCATGCCTGTGGAGGATTACTTTGTGTTAATTAAAGTGGGAAGACCCACCCACTGTGGTTAGTGACATTTTTTGCCTAGATCATACAAGATTATGGACCATACAGCAACTGCTGGGGGAAATGGAGCTGGTGGGATTCAAAGATTCTTGTGTGTATAACTTCACTGGTACCCTAGCTCGAGGTGTTTTATCTCAGGGGGTTTTGTTCTACCTCCCCACCCCCACATAACCCTTCACCCACAATCCTGTAAACAACCCTAATGAAACTCGTTGAGTCGACAATAACAATGACAAAGAGACTTGAACATAGAAAGGGAAGAAAATACTTGGGAAGCACTGCAGAGCTTCTTCAGCACAGGCTCAATGTCACAGAAGGTGTCACCTTACGTGGTCTGCACCACAGAAGGGCGAGGAGAAGATCATGCAGGTCTCAATCAAGGCCACCGAGAAACCAGAACAGAAAACCAAGGCTCCCAAACACAGGCAAACCGTGGGTCTCATGATCACAGAGTAGCGCAAGGGATGGCAGATGGCCACGTACCTGTCATAACCCATCAGGGTCAGGAGGAAACAGTGGCTGCAACCCAAGCCTAGGAAGAAGAACATCTGGGCCCGACAGCCTGCGATGGAGATGACCTGGCTCTCCATCAGGAGATGAGCCAGCATGTTGGGGATGGTGACCAGCGTGTAGCAGGTCTCAGAGAGGGAGAGCATGGCCAGGAAGCGGTACATAGGTGTGTGGAGAGTGCGATCCACCTGGATGATGGTGATGATGGTGGCGTTGCCACTGAGTGTGACCAGGTAGGTGAGGAGGAACAAGATGAAGAGAGTGGGCCTCAGGTCTGGGAGGTTGGAGAATCCCACCAGGATGAACTCTGTCACCGGCCAGGTCCCATTGTCCTGCTGTTTCTCAGGAGCCTGAGAGGAGACAGGGTTACTAGAACAAGGTAGGGGTAGGCATCAGATGTGGGGTAGGAGAATCATCGCCGGTTTGCAGACAGGACAGGGGGACTCAGAAATGATCAGTTACTACCCAGCCAGCAAAGGTGTCTCCTCAGTTTGTGAGATAATTCTCAGAACGTAGAAGGCAAAGGTATTTCGCATGTGGGAGGCGAAAGAAGAAATGTTAGAGTTCCAGTGTCCGTTCCGTTGTTATATTAAATATCCTGACAAAAAGCAACTTAGGGGAGGAAGGGTTTAACTTGGCTCACACTCTCATGTTACAGAGGTCGCAGCAGCATGAGCTTAGGGCAGCTGGTCTTATCACAGTGACAAGAGCAGAACAAAATGAAGGTATGCATGTTCACTAGCTACCTCACTTTTGTTTAGCTTACTTTCTCCATCACACAGGTCAGTACATAGGGTCTTAGCTAGGGTTTTACTGCTGTGAGCAGACGCCATGACCGAGGCAACTCATAAGGACAACATTGAATTGGGGCTCGCCTAGAGGTTTAGTCTATTATCATGAGGGCAAGAGCATGGCAGCATCCAGGGAGGCATGGTCCAGGAGGCGCTCACTGTGGAGTCCATGAAATCTGCACCCTGTGAAGGTCCCAGAACAGCACTTGCCTGCAGTGGTTACCTGTGTGTGCTGAGTTCAGGGACCTGTCAGTGTCCTCCCCACTGTGACAGCCAGAGACCCAGAGTCCTTCCTGAGAAGTGTGGGGAGGCAGGAAGCTAGAAATCCTGGGGAGAGGATCTGGTCCTCATTTCTTCATCAGGAACCCCTCTCCTGCCACAGCTCTCACCGTACAAGTTTCTCTCTCTCTCTCTCTCTCTCTCTCTCTCTCTCTCTCTCTCTCTCTCTCTCTCTCTCTCTCTCTCTGCATCTGTGTGTTCCTGTCTGTGAGTGTCCATGTAGCTCTGGGCTGCGTGAGATGTAGCCCCACGGTCCCAAGCCCGCTTGTCTCTGTCTCGCCGCCATCTGTGTACCAGGGTTCTGTGTCTGCAGGGTTCAGAGCGGGAAGGGGCTCCCTCCTGTTCCCTTCTGCGCACATCACAGATTCTCGTGGAGGCTGCAGACCAAACTCAAAATAAGAATTGAATGCCTTTGAGACAAGCTCCACGGAAGGAAGTCAGTCTGGAAATCGTTCCTCCCTCCATCCATTTTTAGACCTTTCCCTACGGCGGGGATGGGCAGATGGCTTCTGTAGCCAGAATGTGATTAACCGTAGCTGTGATAGGTTCTCACATCCCTGTGAAAGTCCCTCTCTTCCCAAGAAGGGAGGGGCTGAGGACCCACGATCTCATATTCTGGGGTCTCTGGAGCTTCTGTCCCAGAAGCTCTGTAGTCACTAACAAGCCTCCCAGGGCCAGGCTGGTGCTATGAGAAATTCTCTTTCCTGGAATTAGAAATCCCAGGGTCTTTTCCCCTAGCATCTAGCCCTAAGCCTCAGAGCAGGGAAGGATTAATTGGAATACTCCTTAGGGGACTATTAATTTTGCTTTTATTCCCTCAGATGAAGGGAGGAGATGAGAGATGTATCCAAGCTGTGTATACACGGCTTGGGCTGAGCCCAGAGGTTTCTTCCTCTGTTCTAACTATCCCCAGGCCTGGTCTGGGTCTGGAGGCTTCTTATCTCTGTACAATCTAATCTTCTATACTGACTGATTCAATCCCACTCCTCTCCGCTTCTCACTGAATTGTTCTGCCTGGCCTCATATCAACTTTGGCAACATGTTCTAATCTCCTTTTCATTCTCTGGTTCATTCCATCTCCACCTGTGTTTGGCTTATTCTCTCTGCCATCTGTCTTTGTAAAACTGTCCCACTAAAACTGCCACACATACACTCTCTCCACGTGCTGCTCTAAAACAGTCTCTTCTTCCTGTGCTTTTCTTATGCAAGCTGGGCCTATCTCATCTCTGACCCATTCTCTCAAGTCTTTCCCCGATTTGTCTCCTTGTCTGCCCCTCAACTAGATGCCATTTCAAAGGTGACTGCTTCCTTCTACAAACTAACCTGCTTCATGGTTAGTGATTAAAGGAGGTGTCTGTGTTGGAGCCAGAACATACTGTAATCCAGAGCATGTCTGCATTCCAGCATATCACGCAGACCTAGATGGTCTTTGGATGTGAACCCTTGCCAGGGTAGCCATTAAATAGAGGATTAAAATTCCTCCACAGGGGGCAGTCCTAAATGCACTCCTAGCTCCATTAGTGCTTTCAGTGATCTGCAGAGTGTCACCTCAGCAGGTCAAGGCTGCTCCCCAAGAGCCTATCTTTGTGGGAGGAAGAAGTAGATGACTTGATGTTGTTACTCAGGACACCAAAGCCTAATTTAGGGTCCCACAGCCCTCAAATGCTTGCTCTGTTCAGATATTTCTAGTCCCATAAATAACCTCAGTGAACTTGCTGGTTCACCAAGCTAGACCTGGTTGGAATTGTTCCTCCAGGTTGCGGTTGGCATCCCATATGGGGGACGCTGACACTTAAGTCTCTCCACAAAAGCCAACAATCGGTGCCTGAATGGAAACTGACAGAATCAGAGATGAGCTGAGCCGTGCAATGCGATGTCCGCTGAGACCTGTGGCTGCCATGATCTCTGTGAGGGTGGAGAATCCACAGAGGCGACAACCCTAGTCTGGTTACCTCCGCCCATGTGTTTTGGGGTGGTTATCCCTTGCTGTAGTGATGGCTGCATACTCCCTGCAATGCATGATTGGACATGCAACTGAGACTTAGTTGCCTGAGAGTGGAAATGAGTCTCTGATGACTGGCCTACTCTTACCGTGACTGGCAGTTGGTTGTTTCTGCCTCCCCTATTTAAGGGGAGCCCCCAGGTGTTATGTGGGTGGAGGGTCACACATCCTTGTTGAGTGGGATCCGCCACATGAACGTAGAGATGCCCCTGAGGAAGATGGAGGACCAGAGAAAGCCTTACATTCCCTGAGAGAAACATGCGTGGGGCAGGAGTGCTGGTTAGTTGTTGACGCAGTTTCATGGTCACGGCACTGAGTAATCAAACACGAAGCTGAGGGTGGGATGGCTGCTCAGCGGAAACGTACCTGTTTAAGGGAGTAACTGCAAGTGGGAATGACGTGTGCTAGCATCCTCCGTGTTAGCCTCTAACGTGGCGGACAAATTGGATAGAAAAAAAAAGGGTGGAACGGAAGTATTGGTTTGCAGTTTTTAAAAAAAGTTATAGTTATTTTCCAGCCTCCCCCTCTCTCTGGTGTGTGTGTGTGTGTGTGTGTGTGTGTGTGTGTGTGTGTGTGTGTGTGTGTGGGTTCTGAGACTATGCTCACTTCATCATGCTTGGTAGCAGGTGCCTTAGCCCTCTGGGTCATTTTGCCAGTCTGGTTTGCATTTCTTGTATCTAGGTAGGAGGTCAAAGTGAAAATCAAGTTAGATGTGTGCTGAGGAGTCCTTCCTGGGATCTAAAGCCTGGTAACCTATGACAAGGCCACAAAGACCGGGAAGGAAACAGCATGGTGGAAGTAACAGAAGGTACCTCGAAGGTCCAACGTTTATTAGAGAAGAACTCACCATACAGACATTTAAAAAAATGAACAAGAAAACATGCACAGAAGATGCTAACAATGGACAATGAGGAAGGGAACATGGCAGTGACAGAAGATGTCCTCCAGGTCCAACTTTGAATAGTGAGGGAGGGAGATCCAAGATCCAACATGCAAGACAGGAGCCCTAACGATGGCCCAATATTATGACATGGGACTGGAGAGATGGCTTAGTGGTTAAGAGCACTGGCTGTTCTTGCACAGGGCTGTGTGTGTGAACCTGTCTTGCACAGGCTCCATTCCCAGTACCTGCATGCAGATCACAACCATCTACAACTTCAGTTCCAGGGGATCCAGTGTCCTCATCTGACCTCTGTGGGCACACAACATATATATATATATATATATATATATATATATATATATATATATATATATATATATGCATGCAGATAAAAACATTCATATAAACAAATCTTTTTATTTTTGGTATTATAATATAACTACAACATTTCTCTCTTCCCTTTTCTCCCATATACCCTTCCCTATTCTCCTTCACATTCATGGTCTTTTATCCCTAATGGTTATTGCATGAATATATGTCTATGCACACACACACACACACACACACACACACACACACACACACACACATCTAAATATAACCTGTTTAGTCCATATATTAGAGGGAGAGGGGGAGAAGAAAGAAGGGAAGGAAGAAAGGGAAGGAAGGAAACTTCGACAGCCAGGGAATATTTGACACCAGAGTTCCTTAAATTGGAGTATGTATGTATGTATGTATGTATGTATGTATGTATGTATGCATGCATGTATGTATGTGTGTATGAAAACAGGTTTATTGTGGCAGCTCTCAAGTGGGTTCACTGATCTCCGAAAACGAGGCCAGGAAAATGTCATGCTGACAGGGAGCAGAGAGGGGGAGAAAGACTTTAAACAAGAATGAAAGGGGCAATCACATCCTGGCTTGTGAGGATACAGAGGTGGATGGAAGTGGTCTGAGTGCTATGCAAACAGAAAAATCGCGGAACGACTCCTTCCTCAAGACAGAGGCTGCACGACCTGAGGCAGCATGAAGGAGACCGGTCCTGATGGCCGGCTTACAGAAAATCTGAGAGACCATGGTTACCACTGTCTGAGGCCCCTCTGGATGTGCAGGGATGAAGATGGAGAACCGCAGGCATCGCCGAGGGAACTGAGCATGAGAGAGGTGGCGTGGGGTGCTCAGCTCACCGGGCTGCACAGGACCGTGCTTCTAGGATGGTTATGAAAGAGACTCAGTGGGTTCGTGGGGTAGGTCTGGGGCTTTAGCGGCTTTGCTGAGCCCAGTGAGAGACAGGCAGGAGAGGCTGTGGTGCGAAAGCCATCAGGAGGAGATGACAAAAGTCAAAACTGGCCAAGCCCTCCGTCCTGGCCAAGCGAAGGCAAATGTGGTGGTCATGTGACCAGCCAAAGTTCAGTCTAAGTGATCGTGTGGTAGGTGGCCGGAAAGACAAAAGTATCTGCACCAGACTGGTCAGCATCTTTGAGGGCCAAGGCTTTGCCCCACATCTCTTGTGAAACCCAAGTCTCCCCACCCCGATTCTGGTTCAGTTCCGGTGCTTGGAGAAAAATCTCTGCTCACGGAGAAGTTTAACGTCAAGGCAACTTGCTTCAGCCAATCAACATAGATGTCACTAATTGGAGGGATAAGAGGTCAAAAGGATATAAAAAGTCTGTTTAACTGAACCCAGGGCTCCATTTTGGGACTGATGACTGATAAATTGTTTCTGGCTCTCACTTTGGATGTCTCATTCCTTGGTTATCTTTTACAACATTTCCAATGTTCTGGATAGGAAATGAGACAGCATTTTCCCCTCCATTCTCCCCACAGTGCGGGGTTTCTCAGGGCACTAGGGGCAGGTGCTCACTTGATATCAATGGACCGTTTTATCCATCAGAGATTGGCCCTCCAGGGTGCTGGGACCAGCTCTCCAAAACACAATGCACCCCGGCCTGAGGAATCAGGTCAGGGAACTTTGCCCATTGGCCTGGTGAAAAACCTGAGTTCATTTGGTTTTATATCTGGTTAACCCATCTCATTGGGTGGAAGAGAAGATAGATCACCTTCTAAGAGTCCTAGAGCTGTTAGAATAATCTATTAAAGCGGAAAAAACACAGCGGAACTCTGAGCTCTGGAGGGGTTGGAGTCATAGTAATACGTATTTCTGGAGAAACGAATGGCAGTATCTGGTTCTGTCACTCCCTGAGGGTTTACACCCGGGTTCCAACTTATACAAATCTGCCAATTGCTACGAGGCAGCCGGGTGAAGTGATTGAAACAAACTGAAATGTTTTGACCTTCCCTCTCTGCTCTTAGGTGTTGACGCCATCCAGCAGAAGACATGGGTTGGCGACAGAGTGAGCCTTATACTATGTTGTGGAAGAGGCAAGTCAGAGAAATGTAATGCCTAGCTACCTCTGTAATTGGCCATCTTCTGGGAATATGATGGCCTGCTGTAGGGTCATTCCTTTTTTTTTTTTTTTTTTTTTTTGGTTCTTTTTTTCGGAGCTGGGGACCGAACCCAGGGCCTTGCGTTTCCTAGGTAAGCGCTCTACCACTGAGCTAAATCCCCAGCCCCATTCCTTTTTTTTTTTTATTGGATATTTCTTTATTTACATTTCAAATGTTATTCCCTTTCCCGGTTTCTGGTCCATAAGCCCCCTATGCCTTCCCCCTCACCTTCTTCTATACGGGTGTTCCCCTCCCCATCCACCGCCCCTTCCCATCCCCCCAACATTCCCTAACACTGGGGGTCCAACCTTGGCAGGACCAAGGACTTCTCCTTCTTTTGGTGCCCAGCAAGCTATTCTCTGCTACATACGCAGCTGGAACCCTGGGTCAGTCCATGTATAGTCTTTGAGCAGTGGTTTAGTCCCTGGGAGCTCTGGTTGGTTGGCATTGTTGTTCTTATGGGGTTGCAAGACCCTTCAGCTCTTTCAGTCCTTTTTCTAATTCCTCCAAGGGGGATCCTGTTCTCAGTTCAATGGTCAGCATGCACTTCTTAGCTTCATCAATCTTATCTAGTCTTGGTGGACATATATATATATATATATATATATATATATATATATATATATATGTATGTATGTATACACACACACACACATGCACACACACACACACATGGGCCACATGTGGGGCAGGCTCTGTCTCTGCTCTCAACTTTGCCTCCATATCCCATCCTACGAATATTTTTGTTCCCCCCTTTAAGAAGGACTGAGACATCTGCACTTTGGTCATCCTTCTTCTTGAGCTTCATGTGGTCTGTGGATTGTATCTTGGGTAATTCAAGCTTTTGGGCTAATATCCGCTTATCAGTGAGTGCATACCATGTGTGTTTTTCTGTGATTGGGTTACCTCACTCAGGATGATATTTTCCAGTTCCAACCATTTGCCTATGAATTTCATGAAGTCATTGTTTTTGATAGCTGAATAGTACTCCATTGTGTAGATGTACCACATTTTCTGTATCCATTCCTCTGTTGAAGGGCATCTGGGTTCTTTCCAGCTTCTGGCTATTATAAATAAGGCTGCTGTGAACATAGTGGAGCATGTGTCTTTGTTGTATGTTGGAGCATCTTTTGGGTATATGCCCAGGAGAGGTATAGCTGGATCCTTAGGTAGCGCAATGTCCAATTTTCTGAGGAACCTCCAGACTGATTTCCAGAATGGTTGTACCAGTCTGCAATCCCACCAACAATGGAGGAATGTGCCTCTTTCTCCACATCCTTGCCAGCATCTGTTGTCACCTCAGTTTTTGGTCTTAGCCATTCTGACTGGTGTGAGGTGGAATCTCAGGGTTGTTTTGATGTGCATTTCCCTGATGACTAAGGATTTCAAGCATTTTTTAGGTGCTTCTCAGCCATTCGATATTCCTCAGCTGAGAATTCTTGGTCTGGCTCTGTACCCCATTTTTAATAGGGTTATTTGACTCTGTGGAGTCTAACTTCTTGAGTTTTTTGTATATTTTGGGTATTAGCCTTCTATCAGATGTAGGATTGGTAAAGATCTTTTCCCAATCTGTTGGTTGCTGTTTTGTCCTAACCACAGTGTCCTTTGCCTTACAGAAGCTTTGCAGTTTTATGAGATCCCATTTGTCGATTCTTGATCTTAGAGCAACACCAATGGGTGTTTTTTTCAGGAAAATTTCCCCAGTGCCCATGTGATTGACTCTTCCCCACCTTTTCTTCTATTAGTTTGAGTGTATCTGGTTTGGTGTGGAGGTCCTTGATACACTTGGACTTAAGCTTTGTACAGGGTGATAAGCATGGATCGATCTGCATTCTTCTAAATGCTGACCTTCAGTTGAACCAGCACCATTTGTTGAAAATACTATCTTTTTTCAATTGGATGGTTTTAGCTCCTTTGTCAAAAATCAAGTGACCATAGGTGTGTGGGTTCATTTCTGGGTCTTCAATTCTATTCCACTGATCTATCTGCCTATCTCTGTACCAATACCATACAGTTTTTATCACTATTGCTCTGTAATACTGCTTGAGTTCAGGGATACTGATTCCCCCTGAAGTCCTTTTATTGTTGAGTATAGTTTTTGCTTTTCTGGATTTTTTGTTATTCCAAATGAATTTGCAAATTGCTCTTTCTAACTCTATGAAGATTGAGTTGGAATTTTGATGGGGATTGCATTGAATCTGTAGATCGCTTTTGGCAAAATGACCATCTTTACTATATTAATCCTGCCAATCCATGAGCATGGGAGATCTTTCCATCTTCTGAGGTCTTCTTCAATTTCTTTCTTCAGAGATTTGAAGTTCTTGTCTAACAGATCTTTCACTTGCTTGGTTAGAGTCACACAAAGGTGTTTTATGTTATTTAGACTGTTGTGGAGAGAGGAGAGGGTGAGAAGCCATGGCAGGTGATGTTAAGATTCTGCTCTGTGTATTTACAGGTTGTTATTAATGTTTCTAGGGATGGATGGTACCAGGTTTTGTATGTTTAAGTGGGCAATTATATCTTATCAATTGGATCTAAGATTACTGTGTTGTGTGTTCTTTATGTGAGGGTTTGAGTGTATGAAAGTGTGCGGCTGGGATGTGTTTCCGCCCAGATATCTAGCAGATATCTTGGGGCACCGAGGTGTGGACCCAGCGGGGTAAAAGACAACTTTACTTTTTTTATTTTTATTTTTACAGCAACAGATGGCGAACCAAGGTGATGGGCAAGAATCCATTAGTAATCATTTCATCCAAATTGTTCAGTTTTGTTGATATAGGCTTTTGTAGTAGAATCTGCTGATTTTTTGAATTTCCTCAGATTCTGTGGTTATGTCTCCTTTTTCATTTCTGATTTTGTTAATTTGGATACACTCTCTGTGCCCTCTGGTTAGTCTGGCTAAGTGTTTATCTATCTTGTTGATTTTCTCAAAGAACCAGATCCTGGTTTTGTTATCTATAACTTTTTTTTTTCTTTTTTTTTTCGGAGCTGGGGACTGAACCCAGGGCCTTGCGCTTCCTAGGCAAGTGCTCTACCACTGAGCTAAATCCCCAACCCAGATCCTGGTTTTGTTGATTCTTTGTGTATTCCTTTTTGTTTCTACTTGGTTGATTTCAGCCCTGAGTTTGATTATTTCCTGCCTTCTACTCCTCTTGGGTGTATTTCTTTTTGTTCTAGAGCTTTTAGGTGTGCTGTCAAGATGCTAATGTATGCTCTCTCCTGTTGCTTTTTGGAGGTACTCAGAGCTATGATTTTTTCCTCTGAGCACTGCTTTAATTGTGTCCCATAAGTTTGGGCATGTTGTGCCTTCATTTTCATTAGATTCTAAAAAGTCTTTTATTTCTTTATTTCTTCTTTGACTAAGTTATCACTGAGTAAAGCGTTGTTTCATTTCCATGTATATGTGGGCTTTCTGTTGTTTTTGTTGTTATTGAAGATCAGTCATAGTCTGTGGTGATCTGAGAGGATGCATGAGATTATTTCAATCTCTTTGTATCTGTCGAGGCCTATTTTGTGACCAATTATATGATCAGTTTTGGAGAAGGTACCATGAGGTGCTGAGAAGAAGGTATATTCTTTTGTTTTAGGATGAAATGTTCTATAAATATTTGTTAAGTCTATTTGGTTCATAACTTCTGTTAGTTTCTCTATGTCTCTGTTTAATTTCTGTTTCCATGATCTGTCCATTGATGAGAGTGGGGTGTTGAAATCTCCTACTATTATTGTGTGAGGTACAATGTGTGTTTTGAGCTTTAGTAAGGTTTCTTTTATGTATGTAGGTGCCCTTGTATTTGGGGCATAGATATTTAGGATTGAGAGTTCATCTTGGTGGATTTTTCCTTTGATGAATATGAAGTGTCTTTCCTTATCTTTTTTGATGACTTTTAGTTGAAAGTTGATTTTATTCAATATTAGAATGGCTACTCCAGCTTGTTTCTTGGGACCATTTGCTTGGAAAGTTGTTTTCCAGCCTTTTACTCTCAGGTAGTGTCTGTCTTTGTCTCTGAGGTGTGTTTCCTGTATGCAGCAAAATGCTGGATCCTCTTTATGTATCCAGTCTGTTAGTCTATGTCTTTTTATTGGGGAATTGAGTCCATCGATGTTAAGAGATATTAAGGAATAGTGATTGTTGCTTCCTCTTATTTTTGTTGTTTGAGGTGGAATTATGTTTGTGTGGCTCTCTTCTTTTGGTGTCATTGCAAGGAGATTACTTTCTTGCATTTTCTAGGGTGTAGTTTCCCTCCTTGTGTTGGAGTTTTCCATCTACTATCCTTTGTAGAGCTGAATTTCTAGAAAAATAGCATGTAAATTTGGTCTTGTCATGGAATATCTTGATTTCTCCATGTATGTTAATAGATTTGTGTTCTCTCACGGTCTGTATGACATCTGTCCAGGCTTTCATAGTCTCTGGTGAGAAGTCTGGTGTAATTCTTATAGGTCTCCCTTTATACGTTACTTGATCTTTTCCCCTTACTTCTTTTAAAATTCTTTGTTTTGTGCATTTGGTCTTTTGACTATTATGTGATGGGAGGAATTTCTTTTCTGGCCTAATCTATTTGGAGTTCTGTGGGCTTCTTGTACCAGCATCTCTTTCTTTAGGTTAGGGAAGTTTTCTTCTATAATTTTGTTGAAGAAATTTACTGGCCCTTTAACTTGGGAGTCCTCATTTTCTTCTATACCTATTATCCTTAGGTTTGATCTTCTCATTGTGTCCTGGATTTCCTGGATGTTTTGTGCTAGGAGTTTTTTTCATTTTACGTTATCTTTGATGGTCATGTCGGTGTTTTCTATGGTATCTTCTGCTCCTGAGATTCTCTCTTCTATCTCTTGTATTCTATTGGTGATGCTTGCAGACTCCTGATTTCTTCCCTAGGTTTTCTATCTTCAGGTTGTCTCTCTTTGTGCTTTCTTTATTGTTTCTATTTCCATTTCTAAATACTGGATGGTTTTGTCTGTTTCCTTCACCTGTTTGGTTGTGTTTTCCTGTAATTCTTTAAGGGATTCTTTAAGGAATGTTTGTGTTTCCTCTTTAAGGGCTTCTATTTGTTTACTTGTTTTGTCCTGTATTCTTTAGGAAAGTTATTTATGTCCTTTTTTTTTTTTTTTGGTTCTTTTTTTTTCGGAGCTGAGGACCGAACCCAGGGCCTTGCGCTTCCTAGGCAAGTGCTCTACCACTGAGCTAAATCCCCAACCCTATTTATGTCCTTCTTAAAGACCTCTATCATCATCATAAAATGTGATCTTAAATCCAAATCTTGCTTTTCTGTTGTGTTTGGATATCCAGTATTTGCTATGATGGGAGGACTGGGTTCTGATGATGCCAAGTAGTCTTGGCTTCTGTTGCTTAGGTTCCTGAGCTTGCCTCTCGCCATCAGGTTGTCTCTGGTGTTGGGTTGTCTTGCTGTTTCTGAAAGTGGCTTGGCCTTCCTATAGGCCTGTGTGTCAGCCATCCTGTAGACCTGTTTTCTTTCATCCAGATCTGGGAACAGAGAGCTCTGCTCTCAGGTGTGTAGGCTCTCCTGGTGACTGGCTTTCAGCTCTTGTTGGAGCTATGAACCGGAAGGGTCCTGCCCCTGACTGCTCCTAGGTCTTTGTGCCCAGGGGGCACAGATGGCACTAGGCAATTTCCTCTTGGGTTGGGAATATGGACAGAGAGTATTTGTCAACTCTGGGTTCTCAGGAGTGTCCACACTTCTGAGGGTCCAGCTCTCTTCCCCAGGGGATTTGGGTGTGGGGAGTTTTGGTACTGGTTCAGTTCAGTTCCAGGTGCTGGTTCCTGCCCCTATATTCCTGTATCCAGAGGCACTATGCAGTCTCCTCTTGGACCGGGAATGTGGGCAGCAGTGGGCATCGGTGGGCAGAAGTTGGCAGAAGTGGCGGTCTGTCCTGAGGTCTCAGAATTGTCCTCACTTCTGGGGGTTCAGCTCTCTTCCCCATGGGATTTGGGTACAGGGAGCTGTGGGATTGGTTCAGTTCCTGGAGGGTCATTTCTAAAGCACGTGTTCATCCCTCCTGTCCTCTAGCAAGAAGAGGGCCAGATGTAAAACTGCACGAGTATCTGAAGGTGAACAGTTTGCACTGGTTGATTGGGTGTGCTTTCTCTCTCTCATTATTTTGTTTGTCTGAGACTGGGTTTCTCTGTGTAACCCCATCTGTCCTGAAACTAAGACCACCAGGCTGGCCTCCATCTCAGAGAGACCCAACTGCCTCTGCCTCGTGAGTGCCCAGATTACAGGCGTGTGTCACTACTGGCCAGCCCGTTACTCGATTTGTTTTGTTGACTTCCTTGAGACGGTCTCACTGTGTAGCACAGACTTGTCTCAAACTTGTAGTCCTCCTGCCTTAGTCTCTGAGAGTCGCGATGACAGGAATACACTATCACTTTCCAGCTTCACCTTATAATCAATCCACAAAAAGATGAGCCAGGTTCGAGCAGAACAGAGGCCAGATTTCAGAGGAAGGAGACAGAACATTGGGTTTCCTGGAGCCGTAGTTCTAACATGGGTACTGGGAGTTAAACTCAGGTCGTCTGGATGAACAGCATGTGAGCTAAGCCATCTTTCCGGTCCAACATGGATGGTTTAAAACTGTGGAGCTGGAGAGATGGCTCAGGGGTTAAGAGCACTGACTGCTCTTCCAGAGGTCCTGAGTTCAAATCCCAGGAACCACATGGTGGCTCACAACCATCTGTAATGGTTTCCGATGCCCTCTTCTGGTGTGTCTGAAGACAGTGACAGTGTACTCACATGAAATAAATAAGTAAATGTTTAAAAAAAAAAAAAACAAAAACTTTCCTGTGGTGATAATGGTGAGCCAGGGCAGATAGTACTGGCCAGCCAGAGTCTAGTCTGGAACCTGGTGCAGAGGATGGATGGGAGATGGCAGCAGTGGTGTGTGCTCTATGTAGTCAGAACATTAATTAGTGTGGTTCTGAGGGGTGGGGAGAAGTTGAAAAGAGCATTGATGTGGTGGTTTGAATAAAAATGGCTGCCAGAGACTCACAGGGAGTGGCATTATTGGAGAGTTAGCTTTGTTAGAGTAGGTGTGGCCTTTGGAGTAGGTGTGGCCTTTGGAGTAGGTGTGGCCTTGTTGGAGTAGGTGTGGCCTTGGAGTAGGTGTGGCCTTACTGGAGTAGGTGTGCCTTACTGGAGTAGGTGTGGCCTTGTTGGAGGAAGTGTGCCTGTCACAGGGGGTGGATGTTGAGGTTTCAGATGCTCAAGTTAGACCCAGTGTCACTCTCTTTTTGCTGCCTGCAGATCCAGACATAGAATAGAAGTCTCAGCTACCTCCTTCCTCTCTAGCGCCATGTCTGCCTATGTGAGGACATGCTTCCTGACGTGATAATAATGGATTAAATCTTTGAACTGTAAGCTAACCCCAATTAAATGAATATGGTGTCTCTTCACAGAAAACAACAACAACAACAACAGCAGCAACAACAACAACACCTTAACTAAGATGTTTAGTGACTAAAAACTAGCTAGAAAGAACAGATATGTGGAGGCTGGGAGACTCTAGTCCTGAGTAACCCAAGTTACAACATCAAGTCATCTACTTTTTTCCCCCTCAAAGGCAGAGTCTTTGGAAAGCAGCCTTGAGCAGCTGAGGTGACACTCCTTGTCTAGTATTAGGAATATTGATGGAGTTAGGATGCATTTGTGACTGCTGTCCCTAGAGGATTCCAATTATTCCTTCCCTACCCTGAGGCTGGGGAAAAAGACCTCAGGGCTCTAGTTCTGAGAGAGAGAGAGAGAGAGAGAGAGAGAGAGAGAGAGAGAGAGAGAGAGAGAGACTCATAGCACCAGACCAGCCTGGCCCTGGGAGGCTTGTTAGTGACTGCAGAGCCTCTGGGACAGAAGCTCCAGGGACCCCAGAATATGAGATCGTGGGTCCTCAGCCCCTCCCTTCTTAGGCAGAAAGGGACATTCACAGGGACCTGAGAAGCTATCCTGTCCATGGTGAGTCACCTTCTGATTGCAGAGCCACCTGCCCATCCCCGTCGTAGGGAGAGGTCTAAAAATGGATGGAGGCAGGGACGGTTTCCAGATTGTCTGGACAGTGACTTCCTTCCGTGGAGCTTGTCTCAAAGGCGTTCAATTCTTATTTTGAGTTTGGTTTGCAGCCTCCACGAGAATCTGTGATGTGCGCAGAAGGGAACAGGAGGGAGCCCCTTCCCGCTCTGAACCCTGCAGACACAGAACCCTGGTACACAGATCGTGGCGAGACAGAGACAAGCGGGCTTGGGACTGTGGGGCTACACGCTCACGCAGCCCAGAGTTACATGGGCACTCACAGACATGGACACACAGATGCAGAGAGAGAGAGAGAGAGAGGAGAGAGAGAGAGAGAGAGAGAGAGAGAGAGAGAGAGAGAGAGAGAGAGAGAGAGAGGAGAGAGAGAGAGAGAGAGAGAGAGAGAGAGAGAGAGGAGAGAGAAAGAGAGAGAGAACCTTGTAGAGTGAGAACTGGAAGTGGCAGGAGAGGTGTTCCTGATGAAGAAGAAATGAGGACCAGATCCTCTCCCCAGGATTTCTAGCTTCCTGTCTCCCCACACTTCTCAGGAAGGACTCTAGGACTCTGGCTGTCACAGTGGGGATGACACTGACAGGTCCCTGAACTCAGCACCCACAGGTAACTCCTGTAGGCAAGGACTGTTCCAGGAACTCCATTGGGTACACACTTCATAGGCTCCAAGTGAGCAGAGGAAGATTGCAGGCGCCATCAAGTGACTTCTTGGACACGCCTGTCTTCCTGTCTAAGCGGTGGGAGCACGATTCTGGTCCTGAGTTTACCCCATGTCTCAGCCAGGTTCTTTTAGCTGTTGGAATGCTGGTACCTTGAGTCCTGTGTTTGAGTTGGGTTTCCAGTCTTCATGAAAGGTCTTAGATGACTGGTAGTGTAGCCGCCTGCAGGATTTCCTGTTCGCCTTGGTTTTGGGGTTGGGAACTTGGTCTCAGCACTATTTGTCAGCCGTGAGTTCATGGGCGTTGTCTTGGAGTTCACAGATGAGGCTCAGAGGGTTGCAGCCAGCTGCCAGGGGTCATCATGTCCCTTGCAAGTATGTTCTGGGGACTCAGGTCCTCACACTTGAACGGCAAGCATTCTTCCCCTGCTGGGCATCTCCTCAGCCCAGTGGTGAACCTTTATTGGCTGTCTGCCTTCCCTGGTTCATTACTTTTTCCATACACTGTTGAGTCACCAGTTCTCATCTAGGAACTCTTTCTAGATCTAAATAAGCTTACTCTCTCCTTTCTCTATCTAAAGATCTTTACCTTGTATCTATGGCCATGTTGCTCTGAGTGTGCCTCACTTTGTCCTCAGAAGCTAAGCAAGGTTAGACCTGCTTAGTACTTGGATGGGAGACCTAGGAATACTGGTTTAATTATTATTATTACTATTTTTTTGCTTTGTGACTTTTTTTTTAAAGATTTTTAATGTGTTTGTGTGCCACCCACTATTGGATCTAAAAGCAAACCCCCATCCTCCGAAAGAGGAGGAAGTCCTCTTAACCACTGAGCCATTTCTTCAGGCCCTGATTTTTTTTTTTTTTTTTTGGTTCTTTTTTTCGGAGCTGGGGACCGAACCCAGGGCCTTGCGCTTCCTAGGTAAGCGCTCTACCACTGAGCTAAATCCCCAGCCCCCAGGCCCTGATTTATACATTGTATTTTTTCTTTCTTTTGTTTTTATTTCATGCGTGTTGCATGTATGTCTGTGTAAGAGTGTTGGATCAGAGACAGCTGTGAGCTGCTATGGGGGTCCCGGGAGTTGAACCCAGGTCCTCTCAAAGAGCAGCCAGTACTCTTCACATTAGAGCTACCTCTCCAGCACCTCTTTTCTTTTTCTTTCCCTTTTTCTTCTCTCTTGACTGGGTTTCTTCTGTGTAGCTCTGGCTGTCCTGAAACTCACCCAGTAGACCAAGCTGGCCTTGACCTCAGAGGTCTGCCTGTCTCTGCTTCTATTGGTTTTAAAGGCGTGCACCAACACCACCTGATAATTCTTATCTTCTTATATGTTGAGGAGACACCTTTGCTGGCTGGGTATTAACTGATCATTTCTGAGTCCCTCTGTCCTGTCTGCAAACCGGCGATGATTCTCCTACTTTACATCTACGCCTAGCCCTACCTTGTTCTGGTAACCCTGTCTCCTCTCAGGCTCCTGAGAAACAGCAGGACAATGGGACCTGGCCGGTGACAGAGTTCATCCTGGTGGGATTCTCCAACCTCCCAGACCTGAGGCCCACTCTCTTCATCTTGTTCCTCCTCACCTACCTGGTCACACTCAGTGGCAACGCCACCATCATCACCATCATCCAGGTGGATCGCACTCTCCACACACCTATGTACCGCTTCCTGGCCGTGCTCTCCCTCTCTGAGACCTGCTACATGCTGGTCACCATCCCCAACATGCTGGCTCATCTCCTGCTGGAGAGCCAGGTCATCTCCATCGCAGGCTGTCGGGCCCAGATGTTCTTCTTCCTAGGCTTGGGTTGCAGCCACTGTTTCCTCCTGACCCTGATGGGTTATGACAGGTACGTGGCCATCTGCCATCCCTTGCGCTACTCTGTGATCATGAGACCCACGGTTTGCCTGTGTTTGGGAGCCTTGGTTTTCTGTTCTGGTTTCTCGGTGGCCTTGATTGAGACCTGCATGATCTTCTCCTCGCCCTTCTGTGGCGCAGGCCACGTGGAGCACTTCTTCTGTGATATCGCGCCTGTGCTGAAACTAAGCTGTGCTGAGAGTTCGCTCAAGGCGCTCGGCATCTTCTTCCTGAGCATCCTCGTCGTGCTGTTCTCCTTCCTCCTCATCCTCCTATCCTACGCCTTCATCGTGGCAGCCATCGTGAGGATCCCTTCAGCTGCTGGCCGGCGCAAAGCCTTCTCCACCTGCGCGGCCCATCTCACGGTGGTCATCGTGCATTTTGGCTGTGTCTCCATCATCTACCTGCGGCCAGACTCCGGGGTAAACCCCTCCCAGGACCGCCTGGTGGCAGTGTTCTACACAGTGGTGACGCCGCTGCTGAACCCTGTGGTATATACCCTGAGGAACAAGGAGGTGAGGGTAGCCCTGAGGAAAAACCTGGCGCGGGGCTGTGGAGTATTTAAGTAAGAAATTTTGTGTGTATGAGTTTCTGTAATAATCAATGCAAATATATTTAAAAAAACAAGACCTTCGTCATGGAACTCTAGTTCCCTACTGGGAAAACAGGAGGCAATCCCATGACTTATGAAATAACTTCTGTTATTTGTCAGTGCCTGAGACAATGTAACCACAATAAAGTGTCTCATCTTTGTCATGGGTTCTTGAACTTGATGTGGTGCAATGCCTAGTACCTGCCAGTAGAGGGCGCCACCGATGCAACTCATGGTTGGAGAGGGGCAGAGGGCAGTTTTTTCTTCTTTAACATTTTAACATGGCTCAGTGGTTAAATGCACTGACTGTTCTCCCAGAGGTCCTGAGTTCAAATCCCAGCAACCACAGGGTGACTCACAACCATCTGTAATGGGACTGCCCTCTTCTGGTGTGCCTGAAGACAGCTACAATGTACTCATATAGAATAAATAAATAAAATCTTTAAAAAATTAACATTTAAGATAGCATTATTAAAATTTTAGTTTCTTAATTTTTTTCGTGCAATAGATTTTTATTATAGTCTTTCTCCTCCCGAATCCTCATCCCCTTACCCACTCAACTTCCTGTTAGTGATTCCCTCAACAGATAGCAGTGTTTAAACAAAAACTGCTGGTTTTAAAATTTTACTTGAGAACTTCATGTATGAGAACTATGTCTATATCATTTCCATTTTCCACCCCACTCCAGTGTCTACATAGAAGTTTTAACCCGGAGAGGGAGTGAGGAGCGAGGCCCACAGACCAGAGGTGTAGCTCAGTGGGAATACATGCCCAGTGCATGCAAGGCCCTGGGTGGGGTTTGTTTGTTTTTTGTTTTTTAATTTCCCTGGCTCTTCAAGACTGCCCATTGGTCAGAATCACACATTTAAGTGCAGTTTTTTAAAAAAGTACTTTTAGTTTAGTTTAGTTTGTTTGTTTTTCAAGACAGTTTTTCTGCATAGCCTTGGCTGGACTGGAACTCTCTCTGTAAACCAGGCTCTTGAATTTATAAATCTGTGTGCCTCGGCCTCCTGGGTGCTGGGATTAAAGGCACGCACCACCTCTGCCTGGCTCAGAAAAGTTCCATCTAAATTAAAATGTTAAATTAGCATACAAAATAGTGGACTAAAAATTATCTTTCTCTCAAATATTACTCTGTCTCCAGTTTCCCCTCCCTCCTCACCTCCCAGTCCCTCTGTCCTACTTCTCCTCTCTCCCAGATCTGCCCCTTCCATAATGGATTTCTTAGTAGCATAGCATACATATGTGTTACTAAACTTCGTTCAACATTCATCCTCCTCCCCCACTCCCACCCCAACCTCTTAGCTCAATTTTGCGGGTCCCCATTCTACTCCAAAGAGTGCCCTTCTGCTTTCAAGCCAGATGCACTTCATTACTGTTTACTACACCCCAAATGTGTGTGTGTGCTCACACTCACATACTCGCACATATACACACACACGCACACACACACTCACACACTCACACATATACACACACGCACTCACACTCACATACACTCACACATATACACACACTCACAACACTCACACTCACTCACATACTCACTCACACACTCACACACTCATGCACACTTACACACTTACACACACACACACTCACACACACTCACACACACCCACACATATACACACTCACACACACTCACAACACTCACACACTCACACACACACTCACACACATACATATACATACACACACTCACACACACACTCACACGCACTTACACACACATACACTCACACACATACATACACATAAACTCACACACACACACACACACACACGTGTGTGCACAAAGATAAGAGATCTTTTTCTCCTGTCTCATAGTCCCATTTCTAGTTTCACCACAGTACAACCCCCTCTGTGTGCACACAAGTATCAATTTAAATCTAGGGTCCACTCATGAAAGAAAAAATATGGTACTTGTATTTCTCAAAAATTTCTTTAAAACGATTATTTTAAAAATGTGAGTGAGTCTTATGCTTACACAGATGTCTGTGCACCAAGTAAGTGTATTCCGGTACCCAGCAAGGCCAGAAGAGTTTGTACTGATTCTTCTGCATGTATAGTCATAGACAGTTGTGAGCTGCCTAGTGGGTGCTGGGGTCCCAAGACTTCTGGAAGAGAAGCCAGTGCTCCTAACCACTGAGCCACCTCTCCAGCCCCAGAGTCAGTTTTCTGAATCTGGCTTGTTTCACTTAACACGATGATTTCTACTTCCATGCATTTTCCTGCATGTGCAACGATTTTAGTTTTCCTTACGGTTGAATAAAATTCCATTACACGTGTTCCAGTTTTCTTTACCATCAGTCAGTGGGCATTTAGTCCTGTTCCATTTCCTTGCTTTTGTGAATAAAGCAGCAGTAAACATGGGTATACAAGGGTCTTTGTGTTCTGTCTATCTAACGTCCCCCAGGTAGATGTCCCATAGTGGGACATCTGTGAAACCTGTATGTGGATTTCTATGGTGGCTACACTATACTCAGTTTCCACTGCTAGTGTGGAGAACTAATTTTCTCCCACGTCCTTGCCAATATTTGTGTCAGTGGTTGTCTTGGAGAGAATCGTTCTGAGCAGGGTAAGATGGCGTTTCAAAGCAGTATTACTTTATGTTTTCCAGATGGTTAATAAAGTTGCCAACCAGACCCCCAGAGCTCCCAGGGACTAAACCACCAACCAAAGAGTACACATGGAGGGACCCATGGCTCCAGCTGCATGGGTAGCAGAGGATGGCCGTGTCGGGCATCAACCGGAGGGGAGGCCCTTGGTCCTGTGGAGGCTCGAAGCTCCAGCAGAGGGGAATGCCAGGACAGTGAGACAGGAGTGGGTAGGTGGGTGTAGGAGCACCCTCACAGAAGCAGGGAGGATGGGGGTTTGTGAAGAGGAAACCAGCATTTGAAATGTAAATAAATAAAATAACCAATAAAAAGAAAAAAAAAGAACGCTGAATATTTTTTCAAATATATATTGAGTATTTGAATTTATCTTTTTCGAGAATTGCCTATTCTGTTCATTAATGTCCATTTGTGGATTATATAATTTTTGGTGTTTAATTGTTTCAAGTTTTCAAAAAAAATTCTATGAAATTTATTCAGTGTGTGTGTGTGTGTCTGTGTGTGTGTGTGTGTCTGTGTGTCTCTGTGTGTGTGTACACGTGCCATGGTGCTCTGAGGAGGCCAGAGGGCAACTTTTGATTTTATTCTTCCACCCTGTGGATCCCTTGGATCCCAGGGAATCTCACTCAGGCCACCCAGCTTGGGAGCAAATACTCCTGCCCGCTGAGCCTCCTGCCTGCTGAATCGTGCAGTTAGTTCTTTGTATATTTCACTTATGAACCATCATCTGAAGCAGAGTTGGTAAAACATTTCCCATTACGTAGACCGTCTCTCTGTTCTGGTGGTGGTTGCCTTTGCCGTCTAGAAGCTTTTTAATTTTGTGCAATCCCAGTTGTCAATTCTTGGAATCTTGTCCCGTGTTCCTGGCATCCTCGTCAGAATGTCCCCGCTTATATCTGAAAGTATTTTCCCTGGTAGTTTTAAAGCTACCTTCTTAGAGGTTCAGCTTTCACTTTGAGATCTTTGATGCAATTTTAACTGTGCACAGTAACAGATATGACTCTGGTTTCATTCTTTGGCTTCAGGATACCCATTTCTCTTGCCATTTATTTTATTTTTATTTACTTATTTTCGTTTTGCGATAGGGTCTCACTATGTCGTTTTGGCTATCCTGGAACTTGCTCTGTAGATCAGGCCGGTCTCAAGCTCAAGTGTTTCTACTGCCTCTGTCTCCCGAGTTCTGGGACCAAAGATGTGTGCCACTATGCCCAGCCCAGCGCTATTTAATAAAGTCTTTTTCAAGGGACATCCGTGCCTCATGTGTATCTGTGTGGGTTTGTTTCTGAGCCCTCTGTTCTGTTCCATTGCTTGGCATCTTGTTTTGTGTCAGGATCATGCTGTCTTGTCACTATGGCACTATAGTATAATTTAAGATCATAATTCCTCCAACATTGTCTTTCTGCTTAGGATATCTGTGTTTATTTTGGGTCTTTCATTCTTGTTTCCATATGAACTTTAGGATTTTCTTTTGGTCTGTAGAGAATATCTTTGCAAATTTGATGGGAATTGTATTGATTTCGTACATGGCATTGGTCAATACGGGCCTTTTCATGACACTGATTCTGCTAGTCCGTGAGCATGGGAGAGTTTCTATGCTCCAGTGCCATCCTCTAGTGCTGTTTGACAGATGTTAGTCTGCATCCTGGGCACTATCTATGGGGATCTGAGGTGTTCTGGCTTGGCTGGAGAGACCAAAGAGTTGCAGCTCTCCAAGGGGTAGTTAGAGCAAGGTGAGCTGGCAGCCTCCTTCGTGGCTGGGCCATAGCTGCCTTGGAGTTGGTGGCAGGCCGTGGTGGTGTAAGGCCCCGACCCTTGGTCAGTGGTACTTATTTCGAGATGTCCCCCGAGTGAGACTCTGAGGCACAGATCGATGCAAAAGTAAGAGGTTTATTTTTCTGGTGTGCCAGGATCGACCTTCAGCCATCTCTCAAGCAAGAGACTGGAGGCGATCCAGATTCTAACTTACAAGCACTTTTTATACATTTTTTATAGGGCAGATTACATTAATGGCCATCATCCTGGGAGGGTACCTTCGCTCCCCAGAGGGCCCAGGTGGCCTGCAGCCAGTACATTTTATGCTCTTTCTGAGAAGTGTTCTGTCAGAGTCATTTCTGGGAAATCATCCTGGGGCTAGGAGCATGAAACTCTCCCTTGGGACCTAGCACCCTTTCCTGGAGCCATCTCACGGTTGGGTCATATCTGCTGAATCTTATCACCCCCCCACCCCCTAACCCGCCCTTTCTTGTGTGAGGTCCAATCATGGAGCTCTCCTTTCTTGGTAAGAAGGCTCTGCTATCTCGTGTACTTCTTCTCCTAATCTTAGGGACTCCTTTTGTTGCCTTAAAACCATCAGCTGCACCGTGCTTATTCTATCTGTTACAAGGGTGATAAGCTTGTTAATAGTGCAAGAGCCAAAGGTTAGTGCAAGCAACAAAGTGAAAATGGGACCCGGTAAAGTGGAGATCAGGGTTGTCGGCCATGGGGAGGAATTAAATCAAGATTCAAATCAACTTTGATTCTGTTCTCCTCCTCCCCCTCCCCTCACCCCTCCCCCTTTCCACTTGGCTAGCCCTTAGGTTGGTCGCTAAATCCTGAGGGTTGTTGATATCCCTCACATTGGCTCTTAGTGAGCCCGGCCCCTGTATGTAGGATGATGTCATCATGCAGGAAGGCGGGTCTAGGAGAAGGGGAAGCCTATCACTGAATGAGAAGGAAGGGTAGGCGGGGAAAAGTCTAGGAAAGAGAGAGGAGGAGGAGCCAGGAAGGAAGATGGAGATAGAGGATGATGATGATTCCCACCCAGGTGGTCTAGGTCAATTTTATCTTGTCTAGGTGGGTGGTTTCTATCTTTATGAGTTGCCAGTGAATTTATTCTGTGGATGCATTGTAAGTTGAGAATTTAACCTATAAATCTAATTGTTAAACTACACATTCCTAGAGCTTTGATCTTACCGGGCTACGGGGGATGTAAGCCAAGTTCCCAGCGGGCAGAGAGACAACCTGTCTCAGTTCTGGAAGTCATGCTGGGCTATAGAATGCCTGGGGCTAGCATGTGGTGCCAAGCTAGAATGGCCCACAGCATGAGTTATGCGTGTGTATATGTGTGTGTGTGTGTGTGTGTGTGTGTGTGTGTGTGTGTCAGGTGTGGTAACTACTGCCCAGGGGACCACGCAGAGAGAGCTGCTAAAAGGGAGACGCCGGGAGTGGGCAACCTGCGGACTGTGTGGCAGAGTAGCACCTGGAGTTCGTGGGAACTGATAGAAAACATTCCTTTTTTAATTTTTACCACAACACTGGTATGGTTCCTTCTCACTAGGATCGGATCCCATGAAGAGCCAGGTCTCCAATACACACTTCCGGATATTTCACACCCCCAGGTAGCACAGAAAAAGTGGTCGCCCCCTCCCCCCACTGAGCCTGCTGCCAGCTTCTCCCATATTGGGGGCACACATATCTGGGGGTTTCTCACAGGATACTCCTCAACTTTGAGTGTCTGCAACCTAAGCCCCTCCCTGCAAGGCTGCTTCTGGGGCATGGTTTAGATTCGAAAGTCCCTTGTCCCCACATTCAGGTAATCCCTCCCTCTGTGTCTCTAGGGTGGGGATATCCCAAGAGTCCAGGTCCTTTGCTAACTTACAGAGATCAAAGACAAGGTCCGGCCACCAGGTATAAGGCAGGTGTTCCTCTGTAGTGGACCAAACTACATCCCCAATGGCTGAGAGTACTTGCCAAGTCACTTTGGTAGGGTTGTATGGGGGTGCTGAGGCTCAGCGTGGGAAGGAAGATACACCATAGCCGTCCTATGGCTTCTCTGGCCTTGCAGAAGGGTGGGAGGTCTTGAGCTTGAGGGGGTGCTCGGGTCTGCTATTCAGTTGGCGTCAGCTGCAGGTGCTGGTTTATGTGAGTCACGTGAACCCATCCACTTTGACAGCAGTCAGGTGGTCCACAACACCAGGGACAGTCCTTTCCATGTTGCTTCCAAGTTTTCAGCACGAAGCCTCTTAACATATACCCAGTCTCCAACTTGGCACTTGTGTGGAATATCTGGGGTACCTGTGTCATACAGGGTACTCAGTTTAGGCTACAATTCCTCATGACTGATCTGGAAAGCTTGCAATCGAGTCATAAGATCCTTGTCAGCCTGAAAAACCACTCTGGGGGTTGGGGGTCAAGGGTGTGGGGAGTCCCATAGAGGATCTCGAAGGGAGTTAGATTGAAATGATAGGGGGTATTTCTGGCCCTAAACAATGCCATGGGAAGGAGCCCCACCCAGTCTGCACCAGTCTCTAAGGACAATTTGGTTAAGTTATCCTTTCAGGGTCTGATTCATCCTTTCTACCTGCCCTGACTTTGGCGACGGTATGCACAATGGAGTTTCCAATCTGTCCTCAGAAACTTACCCACATCCTGGCTTAACCTGAGAAACAAAGGCTGGCCCGTTACCTGAGCCGATGGTGTTAGGCATATCGAGCAAATGTCTCCTCTAATATCTTCTTCACGACTACCTGTATGGTTTCTCTCTCTATGGAGTAGGCGTCTACGCATCCAGAAAAAGTATTTACAAAGACTAGGAGGTACTTATGCCCATATTTTCCTGGTCTGAGTTCAGTAAAATAAACTTCCTCAAATACTCCAGGACGATTACCCCTTAGCCTTTTCCCTGATGGTACCATAGTGGGATGGGCAAGCTTCTGACAAGCTTCCACTTTCTACCTATCATGTCTGCTAGTTTCCCTAAATTTAAAATAACTACGCCCAACCCCTCAATCGCCTGTTCTAGTTTTCTGCTACCAAAATGGGGTTTATCTGTGCATTTGTGTAAGCAGTTCAAGGGCCTGATGTTCTGGTAGGGTGGTTTTTCCCTCTAGTGTCTTCCAATATCCACTTTTGTCCAAATAGTTAGTGGGATGCCCTTTAATCAGCTTAAGCTCATGATCTGTATGTACTCACTTTTGCTGGTCTATCAAGGACCTACAAGTATCTTTGGTTTGATCTTGATGATCTTGCCTTCCGAGGTCAGGAGTCCCCATGGTTCATAAATGGCCCCATGCACATGCGCAGTCACAAAGGCTTACCTGCTGTCTGTGTAAATGTTATTCCTCTTTCCAGTCCTGAGCTCCAAGGCCTTGGTTGAGGCTGATAGTCCTGAGAACTAGGCTTCTTTACAGACAACAGGGGTGTGTTCCAAACAGAGCGGCACTTGCACAGAACCCTCAGTTGTAGCGGTCTGTCAATGTGAGGCTTAATACCTTCTCATGCCTCCCATGACATTGGGTACTGGTGCACTGAGACGGGACCAGCCTGGGTCTTAAGCTCCACATACACAGGGGCCTGTAGTCACACATGTCCTAGCTCGGCCATTTTAGCCAGCCACCAAGCAGCATCCTCTGTCTTTTGGGTTTTGGTCTTAAACAATTTGTATTCATCCTCCAGTCTAATAGTAAGGACTTGGACAGGTTCTCCAACAGGCCCCCTCAATTGAGGGCCCTCGGGAAGGAAGTGGATCTGAGCCCCCATCTTGGAGAGCAAATCTCTTTCGAGCAAGGAATAGGGGCAGTCAAGGATGACCATGGTCCACAACTCTTTGGGTTGTTCATGAATATTGTTTAGTCCCAGTGGCCCCTTGGATTCATGATTTTTTGCTGGACACTGGTCTGCAGCCTGGAGGAGGGCCAAGTGTTGGGCTCCAGTATCCACCAAGAATTGGGTGGGTTTCCCCTCCACTTTCAAGGTTACCTTGGGCTCAGGGAGGAGGTCAGAACCTTGTTTTCCCCCGGGCTAACACCATCACCATTTGGGGGTGCTTTTCCCAAGGCCTGAGATTTCCTGCTCCCAGCTTCTGTTTGTTAGGGCACTCTCGGGCCCAGTGGCCCCTCTCCTCACAATATGCACCCTGGTTCTTTTCAAGGGTTTTCCTGTCTCTCTTTGTTTTGAGTCTCTTTTCTCTGCTTTCCCCAACTACTGCAGCCAAAATTCTCTGTAAATTCCTTTCCTGTCACTTTTCTTTTCTCATCTCCCTTTCATCTTCTTCCTTTCTTTTTCTCTGCTCCTTTTCTGTCTACATGGTAGACTTTTTCAGCAACCTGTACTAAGTCCCTCAATGACTTATCGTGTAATCCCTCTAGCCTCTGAAGCTTTTTCCTGATAGCTCTACTAGCCTGGTCTGTAAAAGCCATAGTCACATAGCTTTGTGCTCCTCGATGCAGGGGTCATAGGGTGTATATTGGTGGAATGCCTCCATGAGCCACTCTAGAAAGACAGCAGGCGACTCATCAGATCCCTGTTTAACCTCATGTACTTTGGTCAAATTTGTGGGCTGCTGGGCAGCTGCCTTGAGACCTGCCAACAGGGCCTGGTGTAGACCTTCAGGTGATCCTTACCTTCTGCCTATTAAAGTCCCAGCCAGGTCTAGTCAGAGGAAACCCGCTGTCAATGACAACCTGGTCAATCCATGGTGACCCTGTGTCTGAGAGGACACTCTTTCTGGCTTCCTGCATCGTCCTCTCTCACTCTTGGGTCATGAAGAGCACTCATGAGTGGTTGGATATCATCCCAGGTAGGCTGATGAGTAAATAAAATTGTGTCAAAGAGATTAAGCCCCTTGGGGTTATCTGAAAAGGGGGTAGGGGGTGTTTGGACTTCCAGTTGTACAAGTCAACTGAAGGGAAAGGCCAATATTGTATGGCCTGATTATCATCTTCCTTTAGGGGCCCATAGGCTCGGAGAGGGAGGGCCACTGTTGTATCAGGTGAAGTGGCCCTTTTGTTCCAGGTCTCCATGGCTGGCCTGGTTCTGAGGGCCTCTCCCCACCTTCTCCCTTTGCTGGGGCTGGAGGAAAGGGCCACTATGGCCAATGACTTGATTATATATAACCTAATCCCAGTACTGGAAGCTTTATATGGTGACAAGAGATGGCCAGTTGGGAATCTGTCTCCTCCATTATTTGGTGATTTCATTCAGGCTGCCTTTATATATATGTGTGTGTGTGTGTGTGTGTGTGTGTGTGTGTGTGTGTGCGTGTGTGTGTGTATGTGTACTCTATTAGGTTTCCATATTACCTAATTAAGTGGTCCTTAATTTTATCTGTCTCTCCCCCCTTTTCCCCTTTACCCACGTCCCTGCTTGACCCTCCCATTTCAGTTTTCCCATCCGTACACACCTATCCTATTTCCCTTTGCTAATAAGATCTGGACCCACAGTCCCTCACTCTAAACCTAACTTCTGTCATTCTACGTATTGTAGCTTGGTTATCATTGACGTAACAGGAGATTTCTGCATATATTTTTGTCTTTCTGAGTTACCTCACTCAGGATGATTTTTTTTTTTTTTGTTCCACCTGAAAGGACCTAACTCGTTCCCTTTTAGAACAGGCAGCCAATGTTAGACCTTAAGTCTCAATTTCCCGAAGAAGCAAGCTAGGCTCCTCAGGAGAGCCACAGACACTGGGTCAATAGCGACCCTGACACTTGACAGAGAGGGAGGACAAGCCAGGAGCTGAGTCAGTTCCTGGGTCATCTGGTCGAGAGAGATAATGAGCCCTGAATTGAGACAGTTCCTGAAATTTCTTTAATGCCTGACCAAAAATGGTAAAGCTAATATATCGACCAATCAGAAACTGTACTAATGTAACTGCCACAACCTTAGCCAATCATGTCAGAGATTACCTAACATTCCAGAAATTTCCCTTAGCCCTGCATAAAAAGAGGCTGTGAGCTCCTCTCATTTTGATGAATGGTTGATCCCCGAATGCTGGTTGTTTCTGCAGAATAAATGCTCTTTGCCATTGCAAACTATTTGAGTCTGGGGTCTTCCTTCAGTGACTCTTGGACCTGAGCACGTCCATTTGCCTGCAGATTTCATAATGTCATTTAAAAACATTCATTCATTCTTCTCTCATATACTACATCCTGACCAGTCTCCCGTCTTTCCACTCCTCCCAATCATCATCCTGTTCCTCACCACCTCCTCTCTCCCAGATTCACTGCTTCTCTGTTTCCTTTCAGAAAAGAGCAGGCCTTCCAGGGCTGTCAGATGAGCATAATGAGAGGTACTGAGACTAGTTACAAACCTTCACGTCAAGGCTGGACAAGGCAATCTCTGGTAGGAGAAAAAGGGTCCCAAGAGCAGGCAGAAGAGTCAGAGATACTCGCTTCTACTCTCAGGAGTCCCACAAACAGACCAAGGTAAACGACCACAGCAGGAATGCAGAGGACCCAGCACAGATCTGTTTGGGATCCCCGATTGCTGCTCTGTAAGCCCCTATGAAGCCTATTCAGTTGATTCTGTGGGATGTGTTCTCCTGGTGTCCTTTATCCCTCTGGCTCCTACAATCCTTTCTCCCCTCTTCAGGGTTTTTGAGCTCTGCCTAATGTTTGTGTAGCATCTTTCCATGTGATCCCATTGGTTGGTAGGTGAAGCTTCTCTGGTGATGATCGGGCTGGGGACCAATCTATGAGTGTAGCAGAATGTCATTAGGAATCATTTCATTGACTTGTTTTTTGTTTTTCTTTTCGGCTGTCATGTTTGGTTCTACCCTAGGTCTCTCAGCCATCCAACTTTTGGTTCTTGCCCATGCAAGCAGTGTCAGGCCTGTGCTTCCTCTCATGGCTTGGGCCTCAAGTTAGAGCAGTCATTGGTTGGCCACTCCCACAAATTGTGAACCACCATTCCCCCCAGCACATCTTGCAGGCAGGGCAGATTTTGACAGAGGTCAAAGGTTCTGTGGCTGCCTTGGTGTCCTAGTCCTATTGTTATGCCCAGTTATCGAGAACCCCAGGAGACCTCCATAAATTCCAGGGACACCAATGTAATATACAAAGAGAGTTTTTATTATGTGAGCCGGAACCTAGTTTGCTGTTTTACCTGCTGCACAGGTTAGGAGAGTGACCCCCAAGCCTAGGGGTTTGAGATATGTATAGGAGGATACATGAATTGGGGCTCTTGGCCCCTGGCGTTACATGATTGGGTAGGGGGAAAAGAGGAGTGCTGTTTTTCAAGCCTGATAGCATTCGTTTAGACAGGGAGGCAGAATTCTGCAGCTGGAAAAAGACTTTTTCGACCTGGGAAGAAATAACTTATTTCCATATTAGAGACCAGCGTGCTTTTATAACGCGGTCACGGCTGCCCGAGAATACTGGGCTTTATCACTTCAAGGATACCAACTCCTGCCTCCTTCAAAGGTCAGAGCCGTCTGCCCTGGGAGAGTGCTGTCCCAAAAGGATAACAGTATTCGGGCACCAGATTGGACTCTCTTTTGTCTGCCTCTTCAAAGGCCAGAAGCATTGCTCTGGCCCCACAGGGTCAGGAAAGGGAGAGATGATGTTAACTGCTCTGGCTCCAAGCAGAGGCAGGAGAGTGCAGGATGAGGGCACTCAGAGATGAGGGCAGGCTTCCTATGTTTCTTCACTATACCACTGGGACCTTTGCTGTTACCGAACATGGCTGGTTCAAGCTACATATTCTCTGTTACCAAGCTCTCCTTCATATATTACAGGAAGTTTCTACAACCCTAGTTTTCTACATTGTCCCCTAAAGTGCCCTTGCTATTCCAATTGTCTCTCCCCATACTTTATCCCTCTGTCTCTCCCTACCCAACCTGATCCCCACTGTGTAACTTTAATTTTTTTTCATGGTCTACTTTTATTGATGCTACTTAAATGCTTTAATCTCCCTTCTAGCCCACCGCACACCAGAGGTATTGGAAAAAGAAAGGATACAGGGGAACGGGACCTGTTTAGAAAGGCTTCTTTGGAGCAATTCCCATCTTCATTGTCTGGAAATTGGTAGTTCGGTTCACAGCATCGGCAGCTCAATCTACTTGAAAACATTTCACAGATACACTAGCCGTCAAGTTCGGGAGAGTTGGGATAGCAAACAGGAAAAAAGCAGAGATGGCACTAGCTAGCAGAGGCAGTCAGGCCTCAGCCTCGGCAGGGGTCAGCAGCAGGAGGGACAGCAGGAGAAGTTCTCTGCTGTGCTTCTCTCAGGAAAGATCAGCGAAGATATGAGACCAACAAGCACTGTACAGCTAGCTCCGTAAACAAGACAAGCTCAGCCTCAGCCACTGTCTATCGAGTCCTTTTTATTTTATTTTTTAAAGATTTATTTACTTATTTATTATATGTAAGTACACTGTCGCTGTCCTCAGACACACCAGAAGAGGGCATCAGATCCCATTACAGATGGTTGTGAACCACCATGTGGTTGCTGGGATTTGAACTCAGGACCTCTGGAAGAGCAGTCAGTGCTCTTAACCGCTGAGCCATCTCTCTCCAGCCCTCGAGTCTTTTTTATACTCTCTCCAAACATCATGTGCCCTCCATGGGTTTTGCCTCAGCCCGGGTTCGTGCAGGTGGCAAGAAACTGCAGCACACCACCAGAAGTTTTTTGGCGAGTTTTTCTATGGAGTCCTGACAAATGGAGCTCAACTACACAATGTAAGACAGACCCAGTAGATACATGCATGTCGTTAGCAAAGAGTCCTTCATCACGTGTCTTTCACATGCTTGCTTTAGCAGAACATCCTTTTTCCTGTGTCTGCTGAAGCTAAAAGGTCCTTCATGAGTCTGCCTTAGCCTTTTACCTGTGTCCACTTCAGCTAAAAGTTCCTTTATGTATTTGCCCCAGCAAAACACCATCCAACACAACTGACTGTCCAAAGAACCCTTAAGTTTCCACTTTACTCCTGATCATTCCTGTTTCCACCCTCATGCATCCCCTGTCAACCTGCAAAATCTTTTCTAGTTCCCTTTCCCAGAGAGATTCAATGATCTTCCCTAGAGTCTCCTTGTTACTTATCCTCTCTGGGTTGTATCCTGATTATCCTTTGCTTAACAGCTAATATCCACTTAATTCATGAATACATGCAAAGTACCTTAGGGGCTTTCACCAGTTTTGTACCCACCCACCTCGGGGCAAGGCTAGGCCAGGTTCCATTCTCCACTCACAGGAACATTCTAGAGTAGAAAATTCTCAGAATGTACTGACTGATCCTTGTTAGCCAATAGATTTAAAGGCTAATATGCTTAGCCAAGAAGTTTGAACTGTAACCTTGCTGAGGTAACCTGTGCCCCTAAAAAGTATTAAAACTGTTTGTAATAGCCATTCAGGGTCACCTTCTAGTCACTCGCCATGAGGGGCTGATTGAGGGTCAACCCTGAAGCACCAGAAACTCTTGCATTTGCATAGAACCCCATTCTCCTGTCTCACTTGGGGGGAGGGGGGATCTCCCGGTAGTTAAGACTCACTTTGAGTCTTACACATGCTGTGTTGGTTTTTCTGGGTCTGACCAAGCCAGTTCAGTCAGTCAACAGGGTCTTTTTTTTTTTTTTTGATTTTTTTTTTTTTTATTAACTTGAGTATTTCTTATATACATTTCGAGTGTTATTCCCTTTCCCGGTATCTGGGCAAACATCCCCCTCCCCCCTCCCCTTCCTTATGGGTGTTCCCCTCCCAACCCTCCCCCCATTGCCGCCCTCCCCCCACCAGTCTAGTTCACTGGGGGTTCAGTCTTAGCAGGACCCAGGGCTTCCCCTTCCACTGGTGCTCTTACTAGGATATTCATTGCTACCTATGAGGTCAGAGTCCAGGGTCAGTCCATGTATAGTCTTTAGTTCGTGGCTTAGTCCCTGGAAGCTCTGGTTGCTTGGCATTGTTGTACATATGGGGTCTCGAGCCCCTTCAAGCTCTTCCAGTTCTTTCTCTGATTCCTTCAATGGGGGTTCTATTCTCAGTTCAGTGGTATGCTGCTGGTATTCGCCTCTGTATTTGCTGTATTCTGGCTGTGTCTCTCAGGAGCGATCTACATCCGGCTCCTGTCGGTCTGCACTTCTTTGCTTCATCCATCTTGTCTAATTGGGTGGCTGTATATGTATGGGCCACATGTGGGGCAGGCTCTGAATGGGTGTTCCTTCAGTCTCTGTTTTAATCTTTGCCTCTCTCTTCCCTGCCAAGGGTATTCTTGTTCCCCTTTTAAAGAAGGAGTGAAGCATTCACGTTTTGATCATCCGTCTTGAGTTTCATTTGTTCTAGGCATCTAGGGTAATTCAAGCATTTGGGCTAATAGCCACTTATCAATGAGTGCATACCATGTATGTCTTTCTGTGATTGGGTTAGCTCACTCAGGATGATGTTTTCCAGTTCCAACCATTTGCCTACGAATTTCATAAAGCCGTTGTTTTTGATAGCTGAGTAATATTCCATTGTTTAGATGTACCACATTTTCTGTATCCATTCCTCTGTTGAAGGGCATCTGGGTTCTTTCCAGCTTCTGGCTATTATAAATAAGGCTGCAATGAACATAGTGGAGCATGTGTCTTTTTTATATGTTGGGGCATCTTTTGGGTATATGCCCAAGAGAGGTATAGCTGGATCCTCAGGCAGTTCAATGTCCAATTTTCTGAGGATCCTCCAGACTGATTTCCAGAATGGTTGTACCAGTTTGCAACCCCACCAACAATGGAGGAGTGTTCCTCTTTCTCCGCATCCTCGCCAGCATCTGCTGTCCCCTGAGTTCTTGATCTTAGCCATTCTCACTGGTGTGAGGTGAAATCTCAGGGTTGTTTTGATTTGCATTTCCCTTATGACTAAAGATGTTGAACATTTCTTTAGGTGTTTCTCAGCCATTCGGCATTCCTCAGCTGTGAATTCTTTGTTTAGCTCTGAGCCCCATTTTTTAATAGGGTTATTTGTTTCCCTGCGGTCTAACTTCTTGAGTTCTTTGTATATTTTGGATATAAGGCCTCTATCTGTTGTAGGATTGGTAAAGATCTTTTCCCAATCTGTTGGTTGCCGTTTTGTCCTAACCACAGTGTCCTTTGCCTTACAGAAGCTTTGCAGTTTTATGAGATCCCATTTGTCGATTCTTGACCTTAGAGCATAAGCCATTGGTGTTTTGTTCAGGAAATTTTTTCCAGTGCCCCTGTGTTCCAGATGCTTCCCTAGTTTTTCTTCTATTAGTTTGAGTGTGTCTGCTTTGATGTGGAGGTCCTTGATCCACTTGGACTTAAGCTTTGTACAGGGTGATAAGCATGGATCGATCTGCATTCTTCTACATGTTGACCTCCAGTTGAACCAGCACCATTTGCTGAAAATGCTATCTTTTTTCCATTGGATGGTTTTGGCTCCTTTGTCAAAAATCAAGTGACCATAAGTATGTGGGTTCATTTCTGGGTCTTCAATTCTATTCCATTGGTCTATCTGTCTGTCTCTGTACCAATACTATGCAGTTTTTATCACTATTGCTCTGTAATACTGCTTGAGTTCAGGGATAGTGATTCCCCCTGAAGTCCTTTTATTGTTGAGGATAGCTTTAGCTATCCTGGGTTTTTTGTTATTCCAGATGAATTTGCAAATTGTTCTGTCTAACTCTTTGAAGAATTGGATTGGTATTTTGATGGGGATTGCATTGAATCTGTAGATCGCTTTTGGTAAAATGGCCATTTTTACTATATTAATCCTGCCAATCCATGAGCATGGGAGATCTTTCCATCTTCTGAGGTCTTCTTCAATTTCCTTCTTCAGTGTCTTGAAGTTCTTATTGTACAGATCTTTTACTTGCTTGGTTAAAGTCACACCGAGGTACTTCATATTATTTGGGTCTATTATGAAGGGTGTCGTTTCCCTAATTTCTTTCTCGGCTTGTTTCTCTTTTGTATAGAGGAAGGCAACTGATTTATTTGAGTTAATTTTATACCCAGCCACTTTGCTGAAGTTGTTTATCAGCTTTAGTAGTTCTCTGGTGGAACTTTTGGGATCACTTAAATATACTATCATGTCATCTGCAAATAGTGATATTTTGACCTCTTCTTTTCCGATCTGTATCCCCTTGACCTCCTTTTGTTGTCTGATTGCTCTGGCTAGAACTTCAAGAACTATATTGAATAAGTAGGGAGAGAGTGGGCAGCCTTGTCTAGTCCCTGATTTTAGTGGGATTGCTTCAAGTTTCTCTCCATTTAGTTTAATGTTAGCAACTGGTTTGCTGTATATGGCTTTTACTATGTTCAGGTATGGGCCTTGAATTCCTATTCTTTCCAGGACTTTTATCATGAAGGGGTGTTGAATTTTGTCAAATGCTTTCTCAGCGTCTAATGAAATGATCATGTGGTTCTGTTCTTTCAGTTTGTTTATATAATGGATCACGTTGATGGTTTTCCGTATATTAAACCATCCCTGCATGCCTGGGATGAAGCCTACTTGGTCATGGTGGATGATTGTTTTGATGTGCTCTTGGATTCGGTTTGCCAGAATTTTGTTGAGTATTTTTGCATCGATATTCATAAGGGAAATTGGTCTGAAGTTCTCTTTCTTTGTTGTGTCTTTGTGTGGTTTAGGTATAAGAGTAATTGTGGCTTCGTAGAAGGTATTCGGTAGTGATCCATCTGTTTCAATTTTGTGGAATAGTTTGGATAATATTGGTATGAGGTCTTCTATGAAGGTTTGGTAGAATTCTGCACTAAACCCGTCTGGACCTGGGCTCTTTTTGGTTGGGAGACCTTTAATGACTGCTTCTATTTCCTTAGGAGTTATGGGGTTGTTTAACTGGTTTATCTGTTCCTGATTTAACTTCGGTACCTGGTATCTGTCTAGGAAATTGTCCATTTCCTGAAGATTTTCAAGTTTTGTTGAATATAGGTTTTTATAGTAAGATCTGATGATTTTTTGAATTTCCTCTGAATCTGTTGTTATGTCTCCCTTTTCATTTCTGATTTTGTTAATTTGGACGCACTCTCTGTGTCCTCTCATTAGTCTGGCTAAGGGTTTATCTATCTTGTTGATTTTCTCAAAGAACCAACTTTTGGTTCTGTTGATTCTTTCTATGGTCCTTTTTGTTTCTACTTGGTTGATTTCAGCTCTGAGTTTGATTATTTCCTGCCTTCTACTCCTCCTGGGTGTATTTGCTTCTTTTTGTTCTAGATCTTTTAGGTGTGCTGTCAAGCTGCTGACATATGCTCTTTCCTGTTTCTTTCTGCAGGCACTCAGCGCTATGAGTTTTCCTCTTAGCACAGCTTTCATTGTGTCCCATAAGTTTGGGTATGTTGTACCTTCATTTTCATTACATTTTAAAAAGTCTTTAATTTCTTTCTTTATTTCTTCCTTGACCAGGTTATCATTGAGTAGAGCATTGTTCAATTTCCAAGTATATGTGGGCATTCTTCCTTGATTGTTATTGAAGACCAGTTTTAGGCCGTGGTGGTCTGATAGCACGCATGGGATTATTTCTATCTTTCTGTACCTGTTGAGGCCCGTTTTTTGACCAATTATATGGTCAGTTTTGGAGAAAGTACCATGAGGAGCTGAGAAGAAGGTATATCCTTTTGCTTTAGGATAGAATGTTCTATAAATATCCGTTAAGTCCATTTGGCTCATGACTTCTCTTAGTCTGTCTACATCTCTGTTTAATTTCTGTTTCCATGATCTGTCCATTGATGAGAGTGGGGTGTTGAAATCTCCCACTATTATTGTGTGAGGTGCAATGTGTGTTTTGAGCTTTAGTAAGGTTTCTTTTACATATGTAGGTGCCCTTGTATTTGGGGCATAGATATTTAGGATTGAGAGTTCATCTTGGTGGATTTTTCCTTTGATGAATATGAAGTGTCCTTCCTTATCTTTTTTGATGACTTTTAGTTGAAAATTGATTTTATTTGATATTAGAATGGCTACTCCAGCTTGCTTCTTCTGACCATTTGCTTGGAAAATTGTTTTCCAGCCTTTCACTCTGAGGTAATGTCTGTCTTTGTCTCTGAGGTGTGTTTCCTGTAGGCAGCAGAATGCAGGGTCCTCGTTGCGTATCCAGTTTGTTAATCTATGTCTTTTTATTGGGGAGTTGAGGCCATTGATGTTGAGAGATATTAAGGAATAGTGATTATTGCTTCCCGTTATATTCATATTTGGATGTGAGGTTATGTTTGTGTGCTTTCATTCTCTTTGTTTTGTTGCCAAGACGATTAGTTTCTTGCTTCTTCTAGGGTATAGCTTGCCTCCTTATGTTGGGCTTTACCATTTATTATCCTTTGTAGTGCTGGATTTGTAGAAAGACATTGTGTAAATTTGGTTTTGTCATGGAATATCTTGGTTTCTCCATCTATGTTAATTGAGAGTTTTGCAGGATACAGTAACCTGGGCTGGCATTTGTGTTCTCTTAGGGTCTGTATGACATCAGTCCAGGATCTTCTGGCCTTCATAGTTTCTGGCGAGAAGTCTGGTGTGATTCTGATAGGTCTGCCTTTATATGTTACTTGACCTTTTTCCCTTACTGCTTTTAATATTCTTTCTTTATTTTGTGCGTTTGGTGTTTTGACTATTATGTGACGGGAGGTGTTTCTTTTCTGGTCCAATCTATTTGGAGTTCTGTAGGCTTCTTGTATGCCTATGGGTATCTCTTTTTTTAGGTTAGGGAAGTTTTCTTCTATGATTTTGTTGAAGATATTTACTGGTCCTTTGAGCTGGGAGTCTTCACTCTCTTCTATACCTATTATCCTTAGGTTTGATCTTCTCATTGAGTCCTGGATTTCCTGTATGTTTTGGACCAGTAGCTTTTTCCGCTTTACATTATCTTTGACAGTTGAGTCAATGATTTCTAGGGAATCTTCTGCTCCTGAGATTCTCTCTTCCATCTCTTGTATTCTGTTGGTGAGGCTTGTATCTATAGCTCCTTGTCTCTTCTTTTGGTTTTCTATATCCAGGGTTGTTTCCATGTGTTCTTTCTTGATTGCTTCTATTTCCATTTTTAGTTCCTTCAACTGTTTGATTGTGTTTTCCTGGAATTCTTTCAGGGATTTTTGCGATTCTTTCAGGGATTTTTGCGATTCCTCTCTGTAGGCTTCTACTTGTTTATTAATGTTTTCCTGTGTTTCCGTAAGGGAGTTCTTCATGTCTTTCTTGAAGTCCTCCAGCATCATGATCAAATATGATTTTGAATAGATCTTGCTTTTCTGGTGTGTTTGGATATTCCATGTTTGTTTTGGTGGGAGAATTGGGCTCCGATGATGCCATGTAGTCTTGGTTTCTGTTGCTTGGGTTCCTGTGCTTGCCTCTCGCCATCAGATTATCTCTAGTGTTACTTTGTTCTGCTATTTCTGACAGTGGCTAGACTGTCCTATAAGCCTGTGTGTCAGGAGTGCTGTAGACCTGTTTTCCTCTCTTTCAGTCAGTTATGGGGACAGAGTGTTCTGCTTTCGGGCGTGTAGTTTTCCTCTCTACAGGTCTTCAGCTGTTCCTGTGGGCCTGTGTCTTGAGTTCACCAGGTAGCTTTCTTGCAGCAGAAAGGTTGGTCTTACCTGTGGTCCTGAGGCTCAAGTTCGCTCGCGGGGTGCTGCCCACGGGCTCTCTGTGGCGGCAGCAACCAGGAATACCTGCGCCGCCCCTTCCGGGAGCTTCAGTGCACCAGGGTTCCAGATGGCCTTTGGTGTTTTCCTCTGGCGTCTGAGATGTGTATGCAGAGTGCAGTCTCTTCTGGTTTCCCAGGCATGTCTGCCTCTCTGAGGGTTTAGCTCTCCCTCCCACGGGATTTGGGTGCAGAGAACTGTTTATCCGGTCTGTTTCCTTCAGGGTCCGGCGGTGTCTCAGGCAGGTGTCCTGCCGCTCCTGGGCCCTCCCCCACGGGAGCCCAGAGGCCTTATACAGTTTCCTCTTGGGCCAGGGATGTGGGCAGGGGTGGGCAGTGTTGGTGGTCTCTTCCGCTCTGCAGCCTTAGGAGTGCCCACCTGACCAGGCGGTGAGGTCTCTTTCCCACAGGGTCTGGGAGCAGAGAGCTGCTGCGGGCCGGGATCCGCAGGTGTGGGACTTCCGGTAAACACAGGATGTGCCCGGTCCTAGAGGAATTCTGCCTCTGTGTCCCGATTTCACCAGGCAGCTTTCTTGCCTCAGACAAGTTGGTCTTACCTGTGGTCCCGAGGCTCAAGTTCGCTCGAGGGGTGCTGCCCACGGGCTCTCTGTGGCGGCAGCCAGTCAACAGGGTCTTAAGGGCAGGACTGAACATTAAAGAAAGAAAAGACAATCAGACAACATTATAACACGACTCTTCCTGGGTTGAAGCTGACGCTGAAGAGGGTTTATTTTTTTATCCAGTCTGCCTTTTTATCATTTTAGGTACATAAAAAGAATACGGTCAGTCCCAAGGCATAAACAAAGTAGTCAAGGAACAAACAAGGCATAAACAGAGTAGTTAAGGAACAAACAAAGCATAAACAAGGGTCCCATGACTACTGTATTCAGGGTCTTAACAAGACCCATGAAAATACAGAGAACACATTCTCAGCTGTCTTCATCTTGACCCTACTTCCTTGTCCTAGGCCTTTGTCAGATTCCTGCCAAATTCCTGGAAGGTGGCACCAAGAGCTCTCCACAAGGGTCTGGATTACCTCAGGATGTTTTTTTCTAGTTTCGCCCATTTGCCTGCAAATTCCATGATGGCATTTTTTTTTCCCTGAACAACTGAGTAATACTCCATTGTATGCCACATTTTCTTTATCCATTCTTCTGTTGAAGGATATCTAGGTTGTGTTCAGTTCCTGACTGTTATGAATATAGCAGCACTGAACGTGGTTGAGCAAGTGTCGTTGAGGTAGGATGAAGTGTCTTATGCCGAGGTCTGGATCTTGAGGTAGATTGATTCTGTCTGAGGATCTTTCTGAGGAATTGGCACACTATTTTCCATAGTGGCTGTTCAATCTGCATTCCCACTAACAATAGAGGAGTTAACTTGTGTTATTGATCTTAGGATTCTGACAGGTTTAAGATGGATTGAGTCAGTTTGATACTCATTTTGATGATGACTAAAGATGTTGGATATTTTTTAAAATTTAAATCTATCTATCTATCTATTTATTTATTTATTATATCCCAAGTGCTGCCCCCTCCAGGCCTTCCCTCACAGAGTCCCCTCTTCTTCTCCTCTAGAGGATGGGGCTCCCCTGGATAATCCCCAACACTAGCATTTCAACTCTCTGTAGGATTAGCTGTATCCTCTCCCACTAAGGCCAGACAAGGCAGCTCTGCTGGGGAACAGATACCACAGTCAGGCTATAGCTTTAGCGAGAGCCTCCACTCAAGTTGTTGGGGGCTGATCTGCACGTCTGCTACATATGTGTTGGGGGCTTGTTTCAGCCAGTATATGTTCCTTGGTTGGCGGCTCAGTCTTTGAGAGCTCGCAGGGGTCTGGGTTAGTTGACTCTGTTGGTTTTCTTGTGGGGTTCTCATCCCCTTCAGGACCTTCAATTCTTCCCACAGCTCTTCCATAAGAGTCCCTGACCTCCGTCCATTGTTTGGCTGTGGGTATCTGCGTCTGTTTCAGTCAGCTGTTGGGTAGAGCCTCTCAGAGAACTAAGCTGGGCTCCTGTCTGCAACCGTTACAGAGTATCATTAGTGCTGTAAGACCGGAAGTGAGTCTTAACTACCGGGAGACTCCCCCAGGTGAGACAGGGAAATGGAGCTCCATGCAAACACAAGAGGTTTATTTTCCTGTGTGTTGTAATCGACCTTCAATCAGCCCCTTGTGGCAAGTGACTAGAAGGCGACCCCGAGTGGCTATAACAAGCAGTTTTTATACTCAGGTTGTATCAGCAAGGTTACAGTTTAAACTGATTGGCTAAGCATATTGACCTTTGAATCTATTGGCTAACAAGTATGGGCAGATTGTGATATGCATTCGAACTCTATCTAGGACCAGAGGGTCAGGTGACTATCAGTCAGTACGTTCTGCAGTTTTTCAAGAACGTCTCTGCTCTTCAAGAACTGTGGGTGGAGGGGCTGGGGATTTAGCTCAGTGGTAGAGCGCTTGCCTAGGAAGCGCAAGGCCATGGGTTCGGTCCCCAGCTCCGAAAAAAAGAAAAAAGAAAAAAAAAAAAAGAACTGTGGGTGGAGAATGGAACTTGGCCTAGCCTTGACACGAGGCAGGTGTAGGCTGGCGAAAGCCCCTCCGGTCCTTCAGTATCAGGGATTGGTGCTTGCACATTGGATGGGTTTCAAGTTGGGCTGGTTATTTATTGGCCACTCCTTCAGTCTCTGCTCCCTCGTTGTCCCTGAATTTCTTTTTTCTTAATTTTATTTTTCTTAGATATTTTATGTATTTGCATTTCAAGTGTTATCCCCTTCCCCCATCCCATATCCCCTACGCCCTCCCCCTGCTTCTTCGAGGATGCTCCCACTCTCACCCACCCCCTCCCACCTTAATGCTCTGGCATTCCCCTACACTGGGGAAATGAGCCTTCACAGGACCAAGGGCTTTTCCTCCTGCTGATGCTGGACAATGGCATCCTCTGCTACATATGCGGCTGGAGTCATGGGTCCCTCCATGTGTGCTCTTTGGTTGGTGGTTTAGTCCCTGGGAATTCTGGGGTGTTTGGCTAGTTGATATTGTTGTTCTCCCTGTGGGGTTGCAAACCCCTTCGGCTCTTCTGTCTTTTCTCTAACTCCTCCATTGGAGTCCCCTTGTTCAGTCCAATGGTTAGCTGCAAACATCCTCATCTGTATCAGTAGGGCTCTGGCAGAGCCTCTCAGGAGAAATGCATATCAGGCTCCTGTCAGCAAGCACTTCTTGGTATTAGCAATAATGACTGGGTTTGGTGGCTGCATATGGGATGGATCCACAGGTGAGGCAGTCTCCGGATGACCTTTTCTTCAGTCCCTGATCCACTCTTTGTCCCTGTGTTTCCTCCCATGAGTATTTTGTTCTCCCTTCTAAGAAGGTCTGAAGCATCCACATTTTGGTTTTCCTTCTTCTTGAGCTTCATATGGTCTGCGAATTTTTTCTTAGATATTCCAAGCTTTTGGGCTAATATTCACTTATCAGTGTGTTCTTTTCTGACTGGGTTACCTCACTCAGGATGATATTTTCTAGTTCTATTCATTTGCCTAAGAATTTCATGTAGTCATTGTTTTTAATAGTGGAGTAATTCTCCATTATGTAAATGTACCATATTTTCTGTATCCATCCCTCCATTGAAGGACATCTGGTTTTTTTTTCCAGCTTCTGGCTATTATAAATAAGGATGCTATGAACATAGTAGTGTATGTGTCCTTGTCATATGTTGGAGCATCTTTTGGATATATGACCAGTAGTGGTATAGCTTGGGTCCTCAGGTAGTGCTATGTGCAAATTTCTGAGGAGCCACCAGACTGGTTTTGAAGGACCCTAGGGGCTTTTGTCAGCCTTACACCCATCACCTCAGGTCAAGATTAGGCCAAGTACCAATTTCCTGCCTCCGATCAAGGCTAGGCCAAGTTCCATTCTCCACCCACAGTTCTTGAGGAGCAGGAACATTCTTGAAAAACTGCAGAACATATTGACTGATAGTCATCTGGCCCTCTGGTCCTAGATAGAGTTCGAATGCATATCACAATCTGCCCATACTTGCTAGCCAATAGATTCAAAGGTCAATATGCTTAGCCAATCAGTTCAAACTGTAACCTTGCTGATGTAACCTCTACCCCTAAAAAGTATAAAAACTGCTTGTTATAGCCATTTGGGGTCACTTTCTAGTCACTTGCCACAAGGAGCTGATTGAGGGTCCATCCTGACGCACTGTTTACATCGAACTCTGTTCTCATGTCTCACTTGGGGGCGTCCCCCTGTAGTTAAGACTCACTTTTGAGCCTTATAATTTCCAGAGTGGTTGTACCAGCTTGCAATCCCACCAACAACGGAGGAGTGTTCCTATTTCTCCGCATCCTCGCCAGCATCTGCTGTCACCTCCCGAATTTCTTTTAGACAGGGCAAATTTTGTGGGCAGACTGGTGTCCTTATCCCTCCGTTGGGGATCCTGCCTGGCTACAGGAGACGGCCTCTTCAGGTTCTGTGTCCCCACTGTTACGCACCTTGACTAAGGTAACTCACGTTGACTCCTGGAAGTCTCTTCCATCCCAGGTTTCTGGGACTTCCTAGAGATTCCTCTGCCCCTTCCCACCCTGCCCCTGCAGCTATAGATTTCCATTCATTCTCCTGGCCCTCTGAGCCACTTTCCTGTCTCTTCTCACACCTGATTCTGCCCTTCCATTTCTCTCTGCCTCCTATCACCATGCTCCTCCTCTAAGTGTGACTCAAGCACTTGGGGCTTCCTTCTTGTTTAACTTATTAGGTCTGTGGGGTGTATCATGGGTATTCTGTACTATCTGGCTAATAACCACTTATCAGTGAGTAGACTCCACTCATGTCCTTTTGGGTCTAGGTTACCTCTTTCAGGATGATATTTTCTAGTTCTATCCATTTGCTTGCAAAATTCATGATGTCCTTGCTTTTAAGAGCTGACTAGCATCTCACTGTATAAACTAACTATATTTTCTGAATCCATTCTTCATTTGAGGGACATCTGGATTGTTTCCAGTTTCTAACTATTGCAAATAAGGCCCCTATGAATATAGTGGAGCACGTGCTCTTGTTGTATAGTGGACATCTTTTGGGTATATGCCAAGGAGTGGTATAGCTGGATCTTCAGATAGAACTATTTCTAGTTTTCTGGGAAGCTGTTAGATTGATTTTCAGAGTGGTTGTACAAGTTTGCAATCCCACCAGCAATGGAAGAGTGGTCCCTTTTCTCCACATCCTCACCAACATGTGCTGTTGCTTGAGCTTTGATCTCAGCCGTTCCTATTGGTATGAGGTGCGATCTCAGAATCATTTTGATTAGCGTTTCCGTGATGACTAAGGATGATGAGTATTTCTTTTAAGTGCCTCTTGGCAATTCACATTTCCTTTGTTGAGAATTCTGTTTAGCTCTGTGCCCCATTTTTTAAATTGGGCTATTTCGTTTCCTGGTGTCTATGTTCTTTATATTGATAAAAACAACCCAAACTCCATTTGTATCCATTTAAGGATCAGGCCTGATTTCAAAAAAGGCTGTAAGGCACCAGCTTCAGGAATAGACCATAAATCCTAGAAACTAAGTCATAAGACACCAGCTTTAGGAACAGACCATAAAATCCAGAACAAGAGCATAAACACCCCTCCCAAAGTACAACCAGGTTAGTGGTCTCTGTTGGTCGTCCTGTAGAGTTCCTATTCCCTTTGGGGCCCTCAGTCTTTCCCCCAACTCTTCCATAAGAGTCCCCAAGCTATCCAATGTTTGGCTGTGAGTCTCTGCATCCGTCTGATGCAGCTGCTAAGTGGAACCTCTCAGAGGACAGTCATGCTAGACCTCTGTCTACAAGCATAACAGAGTATCATTAGTAGTGTCAGAGGATGATTGCCTGTGGGATGGGTTCTAGTTGGGCTGGTTATTGCTTGGCTACTCATTTCCTAATCTATCACCCATCCATGCACTTCTTTTTTTTTTTCCGGAGCTGGGGACCGAACCCATGGCCTTGCACTTGCTGGGCAAGCGTTCTACTACTGAGCTAAATCCCCAACCCCATCCATGCACTTCTTGTAGGCAGGATAAATTTTGGGTTGAAAGCTTTGTGTGTGGGTTGGTGTGCCTATCGTTCCACTGGGGTTCCTGCCTGGCTACAGGAGGTGGCCTCTTCAGATTCCATATCCCCAGTGCTGTGAATCTCGGCTAAGGCCACCCCTGTTGATTCTTGGGAGTCTTTTTTATCCCAGGTATCTGGCAGGTCCTCAAGATGACCCTATTTCCATCCCCATTGCATATTTCCATTCATCCTCACGGCCATCTGGCTATCTCCCCTGTCTCTCCCCACACCTGAGCTCCCTCCTATTCCCCTCCCCATTCCTTCTCCTACCAAGTTCCCGTCTCCATCTGTCTTCTACAACTATTTTACTCCCCTTTTTGAGTGAGTCAATTCCTCATCCTACACTGATAAATTGACTTCTGTTTTGTATACGTGTGAGACCACATATATGCAAAACAAAGTATAAAATTTTCAGTTTGCATACTTTCTGATACTTTGACGTATCCAGTTTTAGACAAGAAATGAGGAAAAGGAAGTGAAATACCTCAGTTATATTGAAGAATTATGTAGTTCATTATGACTTGCATAGGAACACATAATCTTTAGGTGTGTCTTACATGAGCTCAGCCATCTCTAGACTGGAATTCTTGGTCTAGAATAACAACAAAAATGATAAAAATTGAGTTTGTTAAAACAAGAGTCATATTTTCCCATAAATCTTGACCATGGAGTTACATCATAAGGTTCTTGATGGATTGAGAATATCTCATCTCTTGAAAGCTACTGGGACAATTTTAGAGACCATTACATCATGGGTACGTCCACTGTTGCTCTCTTCAGACACACCAGAAGAGGGCATCAGATCCAATTACAGATGGTTGTGAGCCACCATGTGGTTGCTGGAAATAGAACTCAGGACCTCTGGAAGGGCAGTCAGTGCTCTTAACCTCTGAGCCCAGGGTTTAGAATGTTAACAGATCCTCAGGGAGATAGAACTCAAGGGATATCAATAAATGTACTTGAGATTAAGGAAATGGGCTGAGAGATTGTAGTTAATAAATCCCTTGTTTTTTAAAGGATGCTCCCTCAGTCCATTAAGGGGTAGTTCATGTACTCATCTATGCCATTCTGTTTAAATAATAAATAGAAACAATATTTAAGCGCCATACTATGAAAAGGTGGAGAATAACAGTGATGAGCCAGCATTTATTTCCATGTAAAAGTCATTAGACTGCAAATTCTTTGCATTGTAGTTTTTCTCTTTAGATTATCTATTGTCCAGATATTCACCACCAATATATAACTTGTTGATACCTGGTTTGAACAAATGTATTTTTTTTTAAAACAAGAGAACTGCTTTGGTGCGGTATCAAGGGTATAGGAAATTTGAGGAGAAATTGCTGATGGTTATCTTATATCCCATATCTATACTACCCTCAGTTTCCACACATTGCTTTATTTGGGTATGAAGCAAAATTTCTGAACTGATATTGAGTCATCACTATTAAAAGAAAGCCTTATTAGACAAAGATTGAAATTCTATGTGTATAATGTTCATTGTGGGCACCTTTGTACTAACACACCTCAAGGCTACAGAGTCATACACAGTAGAGTCATTGGCATATCTCCTTCCTGTGCTTTTGGGGCTGCTTAGGGTTTGGCAATGGAAACCGAAAGGTATTGCTAAGCTAGTGGTTTTCTAAATATCATCATGCTACCAGGGTAAGTAGTTGGTGAATTCAATTATCTACACGTAGGGAGGTTCTATTTGTATATTTCAATGGTACAACTAGCCATGGATAAAACAATATTAACAGGGGTTGGGGATTTAGCTCAGCGGTAGAGCACTTGCCTAGCAAGCGCAAGGCCCTGGGTTCGGTCCCCAGCTCCGAAAAAAAAAGAAAAAAAAACAATATTAACAGAAAGTTGAGGTTCAGATGCAAACAGGAGACATTATTGATACATTTAAATTAAGTTATTGACCTGCAATTGATGAATTCAGCAGGATCATTGATTTCTCAAGAAATATGGCATAACTTGTTTAGAGTCAGGCAAGGGCATGATAAGGGATACGGACATGAATGCACCGTGGAAAGCATATGTGGTGAGTCGTGTAGACTCTGGTCAAGTTAAAAAAAAGGACAGTCTTCCATTTTAGACATGAGAGTGCTACGCTCTTTTAAGATGGTCATGTCTGGCCTGACTTTATCTGCCCCTTTCCCTTTCTTCTATCATGGTATCTTGAGATGCACTATGCTTGCCTCACCCTAAATGGTTTTCATATAGATAGTTTGGTGTTAGCTGTGTGTAAGTCTCCTCCAGAGGAGATTATCCTTAGGTTCTGCTCAATGTGGGCCCAGATGAAATCATGATGCCCATGGCTGAAGGAGGTCTTCACTTATTCTGCTTATTTCTCATCTGCACGTGAGGCCTCAGATGCAGGAGTAAGTGCTCCAGGGCTCTCAATGGGTGTGAAGAGGCCAGTCAGAGAGGGATTGCAGTGATCCAAGTGGCAATCTCTGCTCTCAGCAAATACAGCATTGCTCTCACGAGCCGTGCATGTTCCTGGTGCACACTGCGGGCGCACCTCCATGGGTCCAGCTTGGCAGACGCTCTCTTAAGATGCTCTTCTCTTGGATTTTATCCGCTGATTCTTGAAGACGCTCTTTATTGTGTTTAGCTGCAGAAAATTTGGATGTCTCTTCAGGATATATTCTTTACAGCTGGACGGAGATGTGGTGATTGCTGTCTGTTTTCTATTCACATGTACAACCAAACAAAGTAACTGACTGAAGAATGTTGCAGAATATGGACTTTATGGCTAGATAAGTTCTTTTTCTCATGCTTTACTTTTCCAAATTCAGGATTTCTGTGCTCTGGGGGAAGTGTAGGTTCAAGCATCCCCACTCCGTATATATCACCTTATGCATTCTCTTGCTTCCATCTCTAGGTACTTCCTGGGATGCTGACATTATGTTGACCTGTTTCTGTAAGACTCAACCCTCAGTCAGTGGTATTTACTTCAAGATGTCGCTGAGTGACACACTGAGGCACAGATCGTTGCAAAAGCAAGAGGTTTATTTTCCAGCACATTGGGGTCGCCCCTCAATCAGTCTATCCAGGTGAGTGACTAGAAGACAACCCCAAATGACTATTACAGGCAGTTTTAACACTTTTTAGGGGCACAGGTTACCTCAGCAAGGTTACAGTTCAAACTTATTGGCTAAGCATATTGACCTTTAAATCTATTGGCTAGGAAGCATCGGTTAGTACATTCTGAGAATTTTCTACTCAAGAATGTCCCTGTGAGTGGAGAATGGAACTTGGCCCAGCCTTGACCTGAGGCTTATGGGTATAAGGCTGCTGAAAGCCCCCAGGGTCCTTCATTTCTTTCAAAGCTAAAGAGAGAATTTGGGTTTTATTCAGTTTACTTTCTATATTTGTTACTTGAAATTTCCCCATCTTCGCTCTGCCTTCGGACTTTAACACTTTCAATGCCAGCTCTGCATGAGAAGGATTACAGAAGGAAGGATTGACAAAGCATTTTGGCAAATTCTAGAAGTATAGTTGTTCTTCTGTGAGAAGAGATGATGCCATTGAAGAAAGTGACTCCTGATTTTCTCATGGAGTGACAAGAGTTACCTGTATTAGTTACTATAGATTCCAGAGCAAGCACATCAGAGTTAGACATACAGGCCATTTCTCCACCTTAGGAACACGTTCCCTGCCAGTTGTGGTGTCATGAAAATTTAATCCCAGCATTTGGGAGGCAGAGACAGGTAGATCTCTGTGAGTTCGTGGCCAGCCTGGTCTACAAAGTTTCGGGACAACCAGGGCTGTTACACAGAGCCCTCTGATGACAACTGGGCGAGGCTCCAGTCTATGTGTATAGCAGAGTGTCATTAGGAATCATTTTATTGACTCTGGTCCCTGATGCCTGACCCTCCAAGGAGTGTCAGGTACGGGCTCCCTCTTGTGACATGGGTCTCAAGTTGACTTGAAACTCTGACTCGAAAACAGAGAAACAAACAAAGAATGCCTTCCCTAGTGTGAGATTTTTGAATCTATTTTTTTAATATTTATTTATTCCCAATTTTATCATGTTTCCCTGTTTGCTCCATTTTTTCCAGCGTGTTGCTCTCTGATGTGAATTTGTTGATCTGCACATGCCGATTGTGCTTTTAAAAAATTATTTTTAAATTTTTATTTATTCACTTTGCATCCTATCCACTGTCCCTCCTCCTGGTCATCCCCTCCCACAATCCTTCTCTCCCCTCTTCTCCTCCGAGAGGGTAGAGGCTCCTCTTGGGTATCCTCCCACCCTGGCCAATCAAGCCTCTGTGAGGCTAGGTGTATCCTCTCCCACTGAGGCCAGACAAGGAAGCCCTGACAGCAGAACATATCCCACAGACTTGATTGTAATTTTAATGGCTAAAACCAGTTTCTTTTCAAACTGAGTTTCAAACTAAGTTACCATGTAAAAAAGAAACAAACAACAACATCAAACCAGCAACTAAAAAACAAACTGGAAGCTTTGCGAGGTTACAGAAGATGGCTGGTTCAGACTCTATATCCCCTGTTACTAGAAGTCTTAGCTAGGGCAACCCTCGTAGATGCCTGGGAGTTTCCACTGTATACTGTGTAGGCATTAGAAGCGGCCAAAAGCCTCTGACTCCAGCGATGATGTCACTCACAGGCAACAAGCGCGTCTGTCGCCATGGCGACCGCCACACACTATCACCATTCACTTCACCTGCCCGCTGCTTTACCTGTGCGCAGTAGTGCGTGTGATTATGTCACCGCCCAAATCAAAGGCAATGACCCCCCACCACACACACACACACACACACACACACACACACACACACACACACCCCTCTCGCCTCTTGTTATTCTTCTTCTCTTCCTCCTCCTCCTCCTCCTTCTCTGCTTTCCTCCAATAAACCCTCTTCTCGTGGAGCTGTGCGGGCCTAGTGTGATCTTTCTGAATATGAGCTGCCTTCTAACACATTATGTCTTTCAGCCTGCAATGTGTCCTGCCTGCAAGATGTGCTGGGGTAAAGTTGGCACAGTGTAGGGTTGATGGGTCCCGCGTCTGCTCTGACACAGAGCATTGCCTGGGAGGTGAGGTGGGGGGGCAGGACGCGGAAAGTTTGACTGTGCTTATCCCACGCTGTTGCCAGGTGGGTGTCGGGCTCTAGGGAAGCCGAGGGAGGCCGCTCCGGTGGTGGGGAGGCTCAGGAGGGGTTGGGGGACACAGCCAGAGCTGGCTCGGGAGTCCCCAGGCCTGCAAATAGGTGGGGATGTCTGTTTCTTAAGCATCCAGGCATTGCTGGGAGCCGTGGAAGAGCTGAGAATGGAATGGGGACAAAGGGGAAAGGAGGGGGAAGCTGGTCCCGTGGAGAGAGAGTCTTTGGCCTCCGTCATGACTGGGAGCGCAGAGAGGCCTTTCAGGGGAGATTAGGCTGCGGCTCCATTGACAAAGACCATCTCCATGGCTCCCTATGGCGGATCCCAATGAAAAGAGACAGTCCGTGGTTTTAAGGCATTTATTGTCACGGCGGAAAGTGTTTGAATAAAACCACACCCCACTTCTTATGGTGGGCCTGATATTAAATACCTTTTGCAGGGAGGAGTGTCTGGGAAGGAAAGTTTAAGGCTAAGCCTCCAGACTTTTAGGTACCTCATTATAATGGAGATCTGTCTTGAGCCTATGTGACCTGTAGTCACATCCTCTACCTGTGGACTGGCTTGAGGCACTGCCCCTAGATGGCCACAAATCTATGGAGGGCTGTGTGACAAGGGTCTGGTGCCGGGGAACAGGCGAAATGCCTACGGTCCCTTCAGGGTCACAGGGGTTTCAAGCCTCAGCTCAACCGGGAACCAGGCTGCCTTTCACGGTCCCACAGCAGAGAACTGTGGCAGTGGCCAACCAATGATGTTCCAGCTTGAGACCCATGTCACAAGAGGAGCCCACATCTGACACTCCTTGGGGGGTTGGGTACCAGAGGCCAGAGTTGATGCAATGATTCCTAATGACGCTCTGCTATACTCATAGACTGGAGCCTAGCCCAGTTGTCATCAGAAGGGCTTTATCCAGCAGCTGATGGAAACAGACACAGAGACCACACATCAGTCAGAGCTGGAGGAATCCTTCGGAAGAAGGGGGGTGAAGATTGTAGGAGCCAGAGAGGTCAAGGACACCACAAGAAAACACACAGAGCTTATAGACTAACCAGAGCTTATAAAGGCTCTCAGAGACTGAACTGACAGTCAGGGACCCTGCAGGGGTCTAACATGTATGTTATGATTGTGTTCTTGTGGGGCTCTCAACAGTGGAAGAGGGGGTGTGTGGTGGGTTGGCTGAGGGGTGTGTGATGGGTACTGCTATGTTGGGGTAACCTAACCCCGCACATATTATATCAACTGGCTATGCGTCTCTGTATTCTCGGTTGTTAATTGCTGTGCTGGCAGCACCAAGTGCCAGCAGGATATATTTCTATAGCTCACAAGACCTGCTTTCTGTATGTAAATGTTCGTCCCTTCTTCACCTGTCCACAAAGACAGCTGTCTGAGATTGTCAAGCTGAAAAAAGCAAGCCACCGTGGGGAAGGTCAGGTTGCCCTCAGTCTGGCCCTAAGGACTTCCATAGTAGGCCTGGTGCTGTTTGGTTCAGAGTGAGTAGCTGTGGCCCTTTCCCACCATGTTGACAGCGGTTTGTGTGTGAAAAGGAGTGTGGCTTTTGATAAAGAGTTAGCAGCTGGAGCTGGGGCAGAGGGATGTTGGAAGAAGAGGAGCAGGGTAGAGAAGTCGGGTGGAATCTGGATGGACTTCCCCAGCAAACAGGCAAACAGCCTTATACAATGCAGACGTCTCCACGTCTTTATTATTGAACCCCAGGGGAACCCTGAAAGCCCTGCGATAAATACTGCTGTCCCTGATTCTTTTGCCTCCTTTTGGGACACTTTTCCTCCTACTGGATTGCCTCACTCAGCCTTCATATGAGGGAGGTGCTAAGTCTTGTTGCAATTTGATAAGCCATGTTTGGTTGATGTCCCTGGGAGGTCTGCTCTCTTTTGAAGGGAAATGGAAGAACGAGGGAGTGGGGTGAAGGGTGGGGGTGGTGAGTGGTGATGGTGGAAGGGAGGGTCTGGGAGGAGGGGAAACTGCCATCGGGATGTAATATATAAGAGAAGAGTAAATTAATTATTTAAAAAAGGAAAAAGGAAAACTTTGGGGTCAGCAGAACAGGCTAACCCGATTTCTAACCATAGGAAGCCTGGACCATGCTCCTAGGTCAGCCCCATCAGCAGTTGACTCTTGACACACTCTAAAGAGGAGACTGATCTCAGGGATACCTGACTCATTTCCCAAAAGTGTTCTCCTTCTGCTACTGTGTAATTGTTACCCTAAAATATCAACCAGATCCTCATTCAGTTTCTGCCATCTTGCTTCAATTCTGCTTGCTTAGAAAACAAAACAAAACAAAACTCTATGATAATGCCTTATACAGCAGAAAACAAGACAAAACAAACAAACAAACAAAAAACCCAGAGTTGAGACAGATGTGATTTGTGCCTTTAAAATCTCCAGCCCCTGTCTTCCTCTTCTGCAGCAGGCCTCAGATTTGTACAGGAAGCTGTTGTCACAAGGTAGCTAATGTTGTGGTGGGGATAAAATTCTGTTTTATGACACTGTCTTTCCTTTTTCCTGCTTTGATCTTTTTTCTTCAATTTGCTTTGGGACCTTGCCCAAAGTGACCATGAGGGACCATGAGTGACCATGAGTGACCATGGTCACTTTCCTTCTCTGTACCAGATGTCCCCTAAGGACATAGTTCTCTCTCTTGGCATTGCCTCTTTGATGCTTCCTTTCCACTGGACAGGAAGGGGTGGGGGACGGGGAGGCAGATGACCACAAGGTGATCTGATTCTCTATTAACTTTAATGCTAAATGTAAGGCAAATGTTACACACATCGAAAGTCTGGGCTATGAGTTCACCACGGGATAACTGCAAGGAGGAGGAGAAGTGGAAACTTAAGGGTCCTTTGGAAGGCCAGTTGTGTCGGACGGTGTTTTCCTGAAATGATTTCTTTTCCTTTTTTTTTCTATATATTTTTTTTATTAACTTGAGTATTTCTTATATACATTTCAAGTGTTATTCCCTTTCCCGGTATCTGGGCAAACATCCCCCTCCCCCCTCCCCTTCCTTATGGGTGTTCCCCTCCCAACCCTCCCCCCATTGCCGCCCTCCCCCCACCAGTCTAGTTCACTGGGGGTTCAGTCTTAGCAGGACCCAGGGCTTCCCCTTCCACTGGTGCTCTTACTAGGATATGCATTGCTACCTATGAGGTCATAGTCCAGGGTCAGTCCATGTATAGGTAGTGGCTTAGTCCCTGGAAGCTCTGGTTGCTTGGCATTGTTGTTCATATGGGGTCTCGAGCCCCTTCAAGCTCTTCCAGTTCTTTCTCTGATTCCTTCAACGGGGGTCCTATTCTCAGTTCAGTGGTTTGCTGCTGGCATTCGCCTCTGTATTTGCTGTATTCTGGCTGTGTCTCTTAGGAGCGATCTACATCCGGCTCCTGTCGGTCTGCACTTCTTTGCTTCATCCATCTTGTCTAATTGGGTGGCTGTATATGTATGGGCCACATGTGGGGCAGACTCTGAATGGGTGTTCCTTCAGTCTCTGTTTTAATCTTTGCCTCTCTCTTCCCTGCCAAGGGTATTCTTTTTCCTCATTTAAAGAAGGAGTGAAGCATTGACATTTTGATCATCCGTCTTGAGTTTCATTTGCTCTAGGCATCTAGGGTAATTCAAGCATTTGGGCTAATAGCCACTTATCAATGAGTGCATACCATGTATGTCTTTCTGTGATTGGGTTAGCTCACTTAGGATGATGTTTTCCAGTTCCAACCATTTGCCTACGAATTTCATAAAGTCGTTGTTTTTGATAGCTGAGTAATATTCCATTGTGTAGATGTACCACATTTTCTGTATCCATTCCTCTGTTGAAGGGCATCTGGGTTCTTTCCAGCTTCTGGCTATTATAAATAAGGCTGCAATGAACATAGTGGAGCACGTGTCTTTTTTATATGTTGGGGCATCTTTTGGGTATATGCCCAAGAGAGGTATAGCTGGATCCTCAGGCAGTTCAATGTCCAATTTTCTGAGGATTCTCCAGACTGATTTCCAGAATGGTTGTACCAGTCTGCAATCCCACCAACAATGGAGGAGTGTTCCTCTTCCTCCACATCCTCGCCAGCATCTGTTGTCCCCTGAGTTTTTGATCTTAGCCATTCTCACTGGTGTGAGGTGAAATCTCAGGGTTGTTTTGATTTGCATTTCCCTTATGACTAAAGATGTTGAACATTTCTTTAGGTGTTTCTCAGCCATTCGGCATTCCTCAGCTGTGAATTCTTTGTTTAGCTCTGAACCCCATTTTTTAATAGGGTTATTTGTTTCCCTTCGGTCTAACTTCTTGAGTTCTTTGTATATTTTGGATATAAGGCCTCTATCTGTTGTAGGATTGGTAAAGATCTTTTCCCAATCTGTTGGTTGCCGTTTTGTCCTAACCACGGTGTCCTTTGCCTTACAGAAGCTTTGTAGTTTTATGAGATCCCATTTGTCGATTCTTGATCTTAGAGCGTAAGCCATTGGTGTTTTGTTTAGGAAATTTTTTCCAGTGCCCATGTGTTCCAGATGCTTCCCTAGTTTTTCTTCTATTAGTTTGAGTGTGTCTGGTTTGATGTGGAGGTCCTTGATCCACTTGGACTTAAGCTTTGTACAGGGTGATAAGCATGGATCGATCTGCATTCTTCTACATGTTGACCTCCAGTTGAACCAGCACCATTTGCTGAAAATGCTATCTTTTTTCCATTTGATGGTTTTGGCTCCTTTGTCAAAAATCAAGTGACCATAGGTGTGTGGGTTCATTTCTGGGTCTTCAATTCTATTCCATTGGTCTATCTGTCTGTCTCTGTACCAATACCATGCAGTTTTTATCACTATTGCTCTGTAATACTGCTTGAGTTCAGGGATAGTGATTCCCCCTGAAGTCCTTTTATTGTTGAGGATAGCTTTAGCTATCCTGGGTTTTTTGTTATTCCAGATGAATTTGCAAATTGTTCTGTCTAACTCTTTGAAGAATTGGATTGGTATTTTGATGGGGATTGCATTGAATCTGTAGATTGCTTTTGGTAAAATGGCCATTTTTACTATATTAATCCTGCCAATCCATGAGCATGGGAGATCTTTCCATCTTCTGAGGTCTTCTTCAATTTCCTTCCTCAGTGTCTTGAAGTTCTTATTGTACAGATCTTTTACTTGCTTGGTTAAAGTCACACCGAGGTACTTTATATTATTTGGGTCTATTATGAAGGGTGTCGTTTCCCTAATTTCTTTCTCGGCTTGTTTCTCTTTTGTATAGAGGAAGGCAACTGATTTATTTGAGTTAATTTTATACCCAGCCACTTTGCTGAAGTTGTTTATCAGCTTTAGTAGTTCTCTGGTGGAACTTTTGGGATCACTTAAATACACTATCATATCATCTGCAAACAGTGATATTTTGACTTCTTCTTTTCCGATCTGTATCCCCTTGACCTCCTTTTGTTGTCTGATTGCTCTGGCTAGAACTTCAAGAACTATATTGAATAAGTAGGGAGAGAGTGGGCAGCCTTGTCTAGTCCCTGATTTTAGTGGGATTGCTTCGAGTTTCTCTCCATTTAGTTTAATGTTAGCAACTGGTTTGCTGTATATGGCTTTTACTATGTTCAGGTATGGGCCTTGAATTCCTATTCTCTCCAGGACTTTTATCATGAAGGGGTGTTGAATTTTGTCAAATGCTTTCTCAGCGTCTAATGAAATGATCATGTGGTTTTGTTCTTTCAGTTTGTTTATATAATGGATCACGTTGATGGTTTTCCGTATATTAAACCATCCCTGCATGCCTGGGATGAAGCCTACTTGGTCATGGTGGATGATTGTTTTGATGTGCTCTTGGATTCGGTTTGCCAGAATTTTGTTGAGTATTTTTGCATCGATATTCATAAGGGAAATTGGTCTGAAGTTCTCTTTCTTTGTTGTGTCTTTGTGTGGTTTAGGTATAAGAGTAATTGTGGCTTCGTAGAAGGTATTCGGTAGTGATCCATCTGTTTCAATTTTGTGGAATAGTTTGGATAATATTGGTATGAGGTCTTCTATGAAGGTTTGGTAGAATTCTGCACTAAACCCGTCTGGACTCTTTTTGGTTGGGAGACCTTTAATGACTGCTTCTATTTCCTTAGGAGTTATGGGGTTGTTTAACTGGTTTATCTGTTCCTGATTTAACTTCGGTACCTGGTATCTGTCTAGGAAATTATCCATTTCCTGAAGATTTTCGAGTTTTGTTGAATATAGGTTTTTATAGTAAGATCTGATGATTTTTTGAATTTCCTCTGAATCTGTTGTTATGTCTCCCTTTTCATTTCTGATTTTGTTAATTTGGACGCACTCTCTGTGTCCTCTCGTTAGTCTGGCTAAGGGTTTATCTATCTTGTTGATTTTCTCAAAGAACCAACTTTTGGTTCTGTTGATTCTTTCTATGGTCCTTTTTGTTTCTACTTGGTTGATTTCAGCTCTGAGTTTGATTATTTCCTGCCTTCTACTCCTCCTGGGTGTATTTGCTTCTTTTTGTTCTAGATCTTTTAGGTGTGCTGTCAAGCTGCTGACATATGCTCTTTCCTGTTTCTTTCTGCAGGCACTCAGCGCTATGAGTTTTCCTCTTAGCACAGCTTTCATTGTGTCCCATAAGTTTGGGTATGTTGTACCTTCATTTTCATTAAATTCTAAAAAGATTTTAATTTCTTTCTTTATTTCTTCCTTGACCAGGTTATCATTGAGTAGAGCATTGTTCAATTTCCAAGTATATGTGGGCATTCTTCCTTGATTGTTATTGAAGACCAGTTTTAGGCCGTGGTGGTCTGATAGCACGCATGGGATTATTTCTATCTTTCTGTACCTGTTGAGGCCCGTTTTTTGACCAATTATATGGTCAATTTTGGAGAAAGTACCATGAGGAGCTGAGAAGAAGGTATATCCTTTTGCTTTAGGATAGAATGTTCTATAAATATCCGTTAAGTCCATTTGGCTCATGACTTCTCTTAGTCTGTCTACATCTCTGTTCAATTTCTGTTTCCATGATCTGTCCATTGATGAGAGTGGGGTGTTGAAATCTCCCACTATTATTGTGTGAGGTGCAATGTGTGTTTTGAGCTTTAGTAAGGTTTCTTTTACGTATGTAGGTGCCCTTGTATTTGGGGCATAGATATTTAGGATTGAGAGTTCATCTTGGTGGATTTTTCCTTTGATGAATATGAAGTGTCCTTCCTTATCTTTTTTGATGACTTTTAGTTGAAAATTGATTTTATTTGATATTAGAATGGCTACTCCAGCTTGCTTCTTCTGACCATTTGCTTGGAAAATTGTTTTCCAGCCTTTCACTCTGAGGTAATGTCTGTCTTTGTCTCTGAGGTGTGTTTCCTGTAGGCAGCAGAATGCAGGGTCCTCGTTGCGTATCCAGTTTGTTAATCTATGTCTTTTTATTGGGGAGTTGAGGCCATTGATGTTGAGAGATATTAAGGAATAGTGATTATTGCTTCCCGTTATATTCATATTTGGATGTGAGGTTATGTTTGTGTGCTTTCATTCTCTTTGTTTTGTTGCCAAGATGATTAGTTTCTTGCTTCTTCTAGGGTATAGCTTGCCTCCTTATGTTGGGCTTTACCATTTATTTTCCTTTGTAGTGCTGGATTTGTAGAAAGATATTGTGTAAATTTGGTTTTGTCATGGAATATCTTGGTTTCTCCATCTATGTTAATTGAGAGTTTTGCAGGATACAGTAACCTGGGCTGGCATTTGTGTTCTCTTAGGGTCTGTATGACATCAGTCCAGGATCTTCTGGCCTTCATAGTTTCTGGCGAGAAGTCTGGTGTGATTCTGATAGGTCTGCCTTTATATGTTACTTGACCTTTTTCCCTTACTGCTTTTAATATTCTTTCTTTATTTTGTGCGTTTGGTGTTTTGACTATTATGTGACGGGAGGTGTTTCTTTTCTGGTCCAATCTATTTGGAGTTCTGTAGGCTTCTTGTATGCCTATGGGTATCTCTTTTTTTAGGTTAGGGAAGTTTTCTTCTATGATTTTGTTGAAGATATTTACTGGTCCTTTGAGCTGGGAGTCTTCACTCTCTTCTATACCTATTATCCTTAGGTTTGATCTTCTCATTGAGTCCTGGATTTCCTGTATATTTTGGACCAGTAGCTTTTTCCGCTTTACATTATCTTTGACAGTTGAGTCAATGATTTCTAGGGAATCTTCTGCTCCTGATATTCTCTCTTCCATCTCTTGTATTCTGTTGGTGAAGCTTGTATCTACAGCTCCTTGTCTCTTCTTTTGGTTTTCTATATCCAGGGTTGTTTCCATGTGTTCTTTCTTGATTGCTTCTATTTCCATTTTTAATTCCTTCAACTGTTTGATTGTATTTTCCTGGAATTCTTTCAGGGATTTTTGCGATTCCTCTCTGTAGGCTTCTACTTGTTTATTAATGTTTTCCTGTGTTTCCCTAAGGGAGTTCTTCACATCTTTCTTGAAGTCCTCCAGCATCATGATCAAATATGATTTTGAAACTAGATCTTGCTTTTCTGGTGTGTTTGGATATTCCATGTTTGTTTTGGTGGGAGAATTGGGCTCCGATGATGCCAAGTAGTCTTGGTTTCTGTTGCTTGGGTTCCTGCGCTTGCCTCTCGCCATCAGATTATCTCTAGTGTTACTTTGTTCTGCTATTTCTGACAGTGGCTAGACTGTCCTATAAGCCTGTGTGTCAGGAGTGCTGTAGACCTGTTTTCCTGTTTTCTTTCAGCCAGTTATGGGGACAGAGTGTTCTGCTTTCGGGCGTGTAGTTTTCCCTCTCTACAGGTCTTCAGCTGTTCCTGTGGGCCTGTGTCTTGAGTTCACCAGGCAGCTTTCTTGCAGCAGAAAAGTTGGTCTTACCTGTGGTCCCGAGGCTCAAGTTCGCTCGTGGGGTGCTGCCCACGGGCTCTCTGCAGCGGCAGCAACCAGGAAGACCTGTGCCGCCCCTTCCGGGAACTTCAGTGCACCAGGGTTCCAGATGGTCTTTGGCTTTTTCCTCTGGCGTCCGAGATGTATGTACAGAGATCAGTCTCTTCTGGTTTCCCAGGCTTGTCTGCCTCTCTGAAGGTTTAGCTCTCCCTCCCACGGGATTTGGGTGCAGAGAACTGTTTATCCGGTCTGTTTCCTTCAGGTTCCGGCGGTGTCTCAGGCAGGGGTCCTGCCGCTCCTGGGCCCTCCCCCACGGGAGCCCAGAGGCCTTATACAGTTTCCTCTTGGGCCAGGGATGTGGGCAGGGGTGAGCAGTGTTGGTGGTCTCTTCCGCTCTGCAGCCTTAGGAGTGCCCACCTGACCAGGCAGTGAGGTCTCTTTCCCACGGTGTCTGGGAGCAGAGAGCTGCTGCGGGCCGGGATCCGTGGGTGTGGGACTTCCGGTAAACACAGAACGTGCCCGGTCCTAGAGGAATTCTGCTTCCGTGTGTCCCAAGCTCACCAGGCAGCTTTCTTGCAGCAGAAAAGTTGGTCTTACCTGTGGTCCCGAGGCTCAGGTTCGCTCGTGGGGTGCTGCCCAGGGGCTCTCTGCAGCGGCAGCAACCAGGAAGACCTGTGCCGCCCCTTCCGGGAGCTTCAGTGCACCAGGGTTCCAGATGGTCTTTGGCTTTTTCCTCTGGCGTCCGAGATGTGTGTGCAGAGAGCAGTCTCTTCTGGTTTCCCCCTGAAATGATTTCTAATGACATTCTGTTACACTCACAGATTGGTACCTCGTCGTCAGAGAGACTTCCTCGGGCAGCTGATGGGAACAGATACAGCCAGACATTAGGTGGAGCATGGGGACCCCTGAGGAAGAGGGGAGGAAGAATTGCAGGAGGACTTGAGAACACAGTCCACAGAAGGAACTAAGCAGGGCTCACAGAGGCTGAAACACAATCACAGGGGTCTGCTCCAGGTCCTCTGCACGCGTATATCTATTGGTCGGGTAGCTTGTTGTTTATGTGCGACTCCTAACAGTGGGAGTAGGGGTGTTTCTGACCATTTTGCCTGTGCTTGGGACCCCTTTCTTCTTACTGGACTGCCATGTCCACCCTTGATGGGAAGGTTTGTCCCTAGTTTTACTATATTTTCTTATGCCATGTTCGGTTGATATCCTTGGGAGGCCTGCTATTTTCTGAAGGGAAACAGACAGTGGATCTGGGTTAGAAGGGAGGTTTTGGGGGCAATTGGGAGGAGTGGAGGGAGGGGAAACTGTAGTTGGGATATATAGTATAAGAGAAGAATAAAAAGGTAGCTTTAACAACAATATGTAAGCAAAACCAAAAAAAAAAAAGTCTGACATATAAGTGTTGGACACTTTAAGATAGAATATGCTCCTTGTCAAACCTTGTAGAGAGTAAAACAAACCCATCATGAAATGGGAATGTCTTGTCTTCTGAAACATGATTTATATAACTTGTATGCCATATTCCTTTAGAGACTAAGACATCTCTGTATCCATGTAGCAGTCATTGTACGCTGGCACAGATATGAGAGCACCGCTGTTTTAAGGGCATTCTTCCTCTTCTACTGATTGCCGTGTCCCACAAGCTGGAGAGGTGGCTCAGGGGTTAAGAGCAACGACTGTTCTTCCAGAGGACACAGGTTTGATCCCAATACTCATGGAGGCTTATGCCCTTCTGCAACACCAGTTCCAGAGGATCTGACAGCCTTCTCTGTCAGGTAGTACACAGATCTGCATGCAGCCAAAACACTGGACACATGAAATACATAGGGATAAAAAATATTAGAACAAGGAATGCAAACATATAAGGAGGCAATATGAATTATAAATTATGTTCATACACTTTGATGTACTTGGATGACTCAAGGCAGTCACAGCTATCACTAAATGTAAAGAAATTTCAGTAGTGACATAGAGAAAGATTGTTCTGTTTAATTTATATCTAACTTAAAGTAGAATGAAATCATCCGCGATAGATTGTTGGTTTATTTATATTTGAAATAAAAAGGGGCGTTTCAGCGAACAGCGCGAATGCTTGGAGGTGGCTTAGGGTAAAATAGATAAGGAAGAAAAGCCGTACACAGGTGATCAGGTTCCTTCCCAGCGGATATGGATCAGTGTGTGAAGGGTCCAGAAAGTCACTGGGCAAACACAGAGATGGGTCACTGCCTACAGAATGCCGGGACCTCTCTGGTCTACGATGATCCTCCTGGGAAAGCACTTGCCTCCATGTCCCTGAGCTCCTCGCCACTCACAGCTGTTGTCTTGGGGATCTTTGTGAAGCAAAGAGACACTCCCATTGTCAAAGCCAATAACGGGAGGGTCACATCCTACTCATGGGGATGTAAAGATGTCTCACCTTCTGTTTCCTCTGTCCCTTGCTCCTTCGTTGGTTATCCCAACACAGCGCCCTGTATCCTGCAGCAGAATGCATTTGGACTTCTGTTCACTGTGGCTCTTTCTACAGCGCTGGCCAAAATGATCACTGTAGTCATGGCCTTTAAGGTCACTGGGAAAAGAGCAAGGTGGCTGCTGATGTCACAGCTTCCTGCTTTCATCATTCACCTCTGTACCATGATTCACACTGCTGTGTGGACTATGTCTGGGACCCTCTCCTCCCTTCATTAACATGGATGTCCAGTCTGAATACAGGCACACCATCGTTGTACGGAACAAGTGCTTGGGTAGTGCCTTTCATTGTGTCCTAGGATACCCGGGAGCCCTGGCCAAGGGAGCTACACTGTGGCTTTTATGTTCAGGAACCTGCCTGACACATTCAGTGAAGCCAAGTTCCTGGCCTTCAGCATGCTGGTGTTCTGCAGTGTCCGGGTCTCCTTCCTTCCTGTCTAACACAGCACCAAGGAGAAGGTCATGGTGGGTGTGGAAGTTTTCTCTCTCTTGGCTTCCGGTGCAGGCATTCTAAGCCTAATCTTTGCCCCCCCCCCCCCCCCAAGTGCTACGTTATTTTGTTCTGGCCAGACCGGAACACACTTCATCACATCGGAGGTGAAACGCCTTCTAGAAGGAAAAAACCGTCATGAATCATAGCTCACACAGATCTTAAATTAACAATAAGACATAAAGATGGTTCTGCATCGTTTGGACAGTCACACGTTAGATTCCGTTGTGTCATTTGACGTCACAGAGCACTGTTTCTTCATCCAGTTATATTAGGTTCTTAGTTTTACAACCATCAGATTTTCATGTTGGAACATACATGTTGCATTATGTGTCTAACTTTTGTATGCAGTGCTATTGTTCTGAGATCGATTTAACTTGCTTTATACAATCTAAACTTGTATACATTTCTTGCATTTGCACTATCTGCATATTTCCCTGATGTTGAAGCTGAATTCCAGTAAAGGTTTCCTTCCTTTATCAATCATTGGTGTCAAAAGATCCCAGATACTGTCACATGCGCCAATACGTCGGTGTGGTTCTGAAGACAATTCACTCAACGTTCACACTTTCATTTGTGTTGTGGTTTTTGTCCTGAAGAAACTGAAATTCTTTAGATTCAACAACTTTTTCATCAAAGCTTTACCATACCAAGTTCTTGAATGAGAACCATAGTAAATCATTAACATAGGACTTTATTTTATAAACCAAAGTCAACGAGAACAACCGGCTTATAATTAATTACACGCAGCCAATGCTTTCGCTATGATGACATAGGTCAAATGTTCAGATGTAAACAGATCAGCCGATTCCACTCTTTCTTCTGCTTGACTCTTAACATCTAAACAGACTTTAGATGTTAGACTAGAAGCTTCTTCACAATGCATTACTTTTTGTTAAATTGGTGCACATTCCTTCAATTTGCATCATATTTCGGTTGAAATATTCTATATAGTTATTAGCATTTATTTTTCCATAGTTTAACAGTACTTCATGAACAAATTGAAAATTGAGTCTAGCAATTTATTTCCATTTTCACTTTATTTATTTACTTACTTATTTATTTATTATTTCATTCCGACCACAGTTTTCGCTCTACCCTTCCCCAGTCTCTCTCCCAACCTCTCTTCTTCCCCAGATCCACCCCCTTGCCTCTCAGGGACATCAACCAAACAAGGCATAACAAGCTGCCACGAGACCAGGCACATACCATTACACCAAGGCTGAGTGAGCCAATCCCGTAGGAAGAAAAGGATTCCAAAGTAGGCAAAAGAGTCAGGGACAGCCCCCACCCCTGTCCCACTGTTAGGATCCCACAAGAACACTGAGTTACACCACCATCTGTATATGCAGAGGACCTAGATCAGACCCCTGCAGGCTCCCTGATCTCTGTGAACCTAGACACACCTGTCAGTTGATTTTGTGTTCTTGTGGTGTCCCAGACGCCTCTGGTTCCTCAGATCCTTCCTCCCCTTCCTCTGCAGGCTCCCCCATTTTCACTTTTGAACTTTACATGTCAACGATTGTTATGAGTATATATGCGTTTTGTCATGGCACTTTATTGCTTTTTATTTTATTTAGTGTTTTTTAAATTTTGTATTTGAAAATCCCTCTGTAAAATATTTTGATCATCTTTTTTTCTACCACAACTCTTCCCAGATCCTCTCTATCCTCCCAAATTTATGCGCTTTCTTTCTCTTAAAAATGCCTACCTTTGTCCAAATGACGATGTCCTTTGTCATGCGAAGCTTTCCCATGTCATGAGGGTCCATTTATTAGTTGTTGATCTTAGTGCCTGTGCTAATGGTGTTCTGTTTAGAAAGTCTTTTCCTGCATCAGTGAGTTCCAGGCTAGTCCTCACCTTCTCTTCTCTCAGGTTCAGTGTATCGGATCTTACGGTGGTGTTTGATCTAGTTGGAGTTTTATGAGGGTGGTAAGTGTGGATCTTTTTGATTTTTCTACATGCAGACATGCAGTTTGGCCAGCATCATTTGTTTAACGTGCTTTCTTTTCCAGTGTGTATCTCTGCCTTTTTTTTTTAAAAGTTAAAAATCAGGTGTTCATAGGTATATGGGGTTATGTCTGTATCTTCAATTCAATATGACTGTTTTGTGACAAAACCACATTGTTTTTATTACTATAGTTTTATACTACAACTTTAAATTGTTGTATATCAATATCTCTCACAGTTCTTTCATTATTGTGGATTATTTCAGCTATCCTATGGTTTTTTTTTTTGTGAGTGCATCAACTTTACTGATGGTATTTAAGAGAGTAGGGAGGGCTCCCTAGGCCCCTCCTGTTATTATGGGGTCTGGGATGGAATTGTGAGGGAGATGTTCAGTGTTGGGGGCCGAGTTGGGATGGGGACTCCTCAGCAACTGAGGGCCTCTCTCTTGCTCTCAGTATCCTTGCTGGACTGGGTGGTCCAGGGTTTCTTACCCCTTGGAGGCCATGTAGGCCATGATGTCCACCACCCTGTTGCTGTAGCTGTATTCATTGTCATACCAGGAAATGAGCTTCACAAAGTTATCATTGAGAGCAATGCCTGTCCCAGCGTCAAAGGTGGAAGAGTGGGAGTTGCTGTTGAAGTCGCAGGAGACAACCTGGTCCTCAGTGTAGACCAGGATGCCCTGTAGTGGGCCCTCAGACGCCTGCTTCACCACCTTCTTGACGTCATCATACGTGGCATGTTTCTCCAGGCGGCATGTCAGATCCACAGCGGATACATTGTGGGTAGGAACACGGAAAGCCATGCCAGTGAGCTTCCCATTCAGCTCTGGGATGATCTTGCCCACAGCTTTGGCAGCACCAGTAGATGCAGGGATGATGTTCTGGGCTGCCCCACGGCCATCACGCCACAGCTTTCCAGAGGGGCCATCCACGGTCTTCTGAGTGGCAGTGATGGCATGGACTATGGTCATGAGCCCTTCCACGATGCCAAAGTTGTCATGGATGTCCTTGGCCAGGGGGGCTAAGCAGTTGGTGGTGCAGGATGCACTGCTGACAATCTTGAGGGAGTTGTCATATTTCTCGTGGTTCACACCCATCACAAACATGGGGGCATTGGCTGAAGGGGTGGAGATGATGATCATTTTGGCCCACCCTTCAAGTGAGCCCCAGCCTTCTCCAAGGTGGTGAAGATGCCAGTAGACTCCACGACATACTCAGCACCAGCGTCACCCCATTTGATGTTAGCGGGATCGGGTTCCTGGAAGATGGTAATAGGCTTCCCGTTGATGACGAGCTTCCCGTTCTCAGCCTTGACTGTGCCGTTGAACTTGCCGTGGGGAGAGTCATACTGGCTATCCTATGTTCTACCTCTTCATCTGAAGGAAGCCAGGAACAGACTGGGAGGAAGATCTCCAAGCCCACCCCCACAGTGATGCACTTTCTCCAACAAGGCCACACCTTCTAATAGTGCCACTCCCTGGGACAAGCATATGCAAGCCATCACAGGTGTATTTAAATTGCTTAAACTGAGGAAATCTGGATTTACTCACAGAACAACTTTGTGTTCTGTTGTTTCTTTGTACTGTTCTTTGTTGTTTCTATCTTATTGATTTCAGCCATGTGTTTATTTTCTTTCCATCTACTGATCTGGGGTGTGAATTCTTTGTTTTGTTCTAAAGACTTCAACTGTGCTGTTACATTATTAGTATAAGATCTCTCCATTTTTTTTAAAATGTAGCTACTTAGTGCTATGAACTTGCCTCTTAGCAAAGTTTTCATTTATCCTTTAAGTTCGGTTATGTTGTGTATTCATTTTCATCCAATTCTAGAAAGGCTTTAATTTCTTTCTTTCTTTTTTTTCAAGTTAAACAACAATTTGTAACCAAAACTTTAATCCCAAGGATTCTCACAAACATATAACAAACGACAGCATGAAAAAAAATCTTGCACAGTAACTGAGAAGTTCAGCTCTACAGTGTACCCTTACACTGATAGGACACTGGTATCTTAGTTTTACATTTCCAAATAAAGACGTTAGACAGCTCTGCATCCCCATACAGCAACCAGGAAGGAACTACTGTGAAAACCTTCAGAGTGTGGTTCCTAACCTTTATCTGTTAGCTGTGTTCACAGCAGTTTTTTTTTTTTCTTTTCTTCGGAGCTGGGGACCGAACCCAGGGCCTTGCGCTTGCTAGGCAAGCGCTCTACCACTGAGCTAAATCCCCAACCCCTCACAGCAGCTTTTAAAGGCTGTTTACTGTTTCACCCTCAGTGCCACACCGTGTCTCAGCCACTAGGGGATCTACAGCTTCAGTCCATTTCCGCTAGGTGCTTGATATCATCAGTACATCACTTAAAACTGGGCAGGATCTAGGTTTATTTCAGTCTATGAAAAACTAAAATTCAAAGAAAATTCAGTCTTGCTTAAGGGGACACTGTAAAGTAACAATTCTTGATATCACATGCCTTATGCGATCCGTTTGAAAGCACTGAGAATTACATCGTTTTGTGTGTCACTGTGTCCAAGAGACAAAACGAATTCGAACAGCTAAAACATCTTAAAAAATGCACCAAGCTTATGAAGTCTCAAACAAAACTTTAATTTCCTGTACATACTCCTGTCAAATGAAGTTATTTCCTGTACACCACTTTTGCAAACTGGTCTTCTATTTCCTTTCATTTGACCTAGATCGGCTACGAGCCCTAGAGAAGGATCGAGACCGCTTGTGATTTCTCTCACGAGACAGAGACCTTTCTCTTCTCCTATCTCTAGAAAGTGACCTGCTTCGGCTTTGGGAAAAGCTTCTCCTTCTTGGAGATCTGCGCCGAGGCGGAGGACTACTGCGGTAATCATCTCGAGGACGGCGACCCCAAGAGGGTGGCGGGCCACGCTTCCGACTTCTCTTTTCACCATTCGACAGTTCCACTCTTTCACGGCAGCCACATAGCGTTCTTCCATCTAGCGCTCGGACAGCATCAGCAGTATCTCGGGGATCCTCAAGTTCGACGAAAGCAAAGCCAGGAGGGTTTTGAGCAACCCACACACTTCGGAGTGGTCCATAATAGCCAAAAGCCCGTTCTAATTCAGTCTTGTTCCCATTGTTTCCAAGATTACCTACATAAACCTTACAGTCCAAGGGGACAGGAATCACAATGCATTTCGAGATCCTGGATTCAAAAGGCCCAAGCTCAAATTTTAACGCTCCGACAGGCCCACCCGCTTCCCTCTGGCACTGCTCGCACAGATGCTCTCACTCCTGCGGCGTCCACGAAATGGCCTTTAATTTCTTTCTTAATTTCTGTCTTGACCCATTTTTCATTCAGTAGAGTTTCTAAGTGTTCTGTTATTGTTGCTATCCAGCTTTAATCAATGGCGGTCAGATAGGATGCAGGCAGTTATTTCACTTGTGTTTCTTGTATCTGTTGAGTCTTGCTTTGTGTCTGAGCATGTGATCAATTTGGGAGAAAGTTTTGTGAGGTGCTGAGAAGAAGGCATATTCTTCCGTGTTTGGGTGAAATTTTCTGTAGATTCTGTATTAGATTCGTTTGGTTCATAAAGCCTCTTACCTCATCTATCATTTCCAGCATTTCTGTTTAGCTTTCAGATACCCTGTTTGTCTAATCGAGACAGTGGGGTAGTGAAATCTCCCGCTATGAGTGTGGGAGGTCACTATGTGCTTTATGCTGTTCAAATGCTTCTTTTACAAACTCGGATATCTGTGTTCTCACTGAACAGATGTTAAGAATCGCAATGTCCTCTTGCTGGATTTTTCCTTTGATGAGTATGGTGTGCTCTTCCCGATCTCTTCTGATTGGTTTTGATTTGAATTTTATCTTGGGAGATATTAAAGTGGCTACACCAGCTTTTACTGGGGGAATCGAGGCCACTGCTGTTGAGAGCTATCGATGACCAATGATTATTGATTCTTATTGTTGTGTTGTTGTTATTGTGAGTCCCCCTTTTTGATTTGCTAATCTGGGATTATTTATTTCCCATATTTTCTTAGGTGTAGTGAACGTCTTTAGGCTGGACTTTTCCTTCTAATTCCATCTATAGGAAGGCTGAATTTGTGGACAGATACTGCTCATATTTGGTTTCATTGCGGAAGATCCTACTTTTCCCATCTATTGTGATAGAACGTTTTCCTGCATACAGTACTCAGGGCTGGTACTGGGGTCTCTTAGAGTCTGTAGAATATCTAAGCCCTCTGGCTTTTAGATCTCCACTGAAGAGTACGATGTTATTCTAATAAGTATGCCTTTTTGTTACCTGGTCTTTTTCCAATGCAGCTTTTTAACATTCACGGTTGATCTGTATGTTTAGTATTTTGATTATTATGTGCTGAGGAGACTAGAATATTTGCTATTCTGTATGCTTCTACATTGATAGGCATCTCTTTCTTTAGGTTATCATTTTTTTTAGGTTGGTCTATGATTTTGTTGAAAATATTTTCTTTTCTATTTTCCTTTTGGTCTTTCTAAATAGGGTTTCTCTGTATCGCCCTGGCTATCCTGGAACTGACTGTGAAGACCAGGCTGGACTTGAACTCAGAGATTAATCAGCCTGCCTCCATCTCTCAAGTGATGGGATTAAAGGTGTGTGCCACCACCTTGTGACCTAGGCTGTTTCCACTTTCTACCTATTGTAATAGAGAAGCAATGTACGTGGCCAAGCAAATGCCTCTACAATTGGAGATCTAGTTCTTTGGGCCTCAGAGTGGTCTAGTTTTAGTTTTTTTTTTTTTTTAATTCTCCATACTGATTTCCACAGTAGTTCTTCCAACTTGCAATTCTACCAATGGTGGACTTGTCCCTGTTCTTCTGTGTCGCACCATTTGTTGTCAGTGGTCTTCTTGATCTTACACATTCTCACTGGGGTAAAAATGAGGTCTCAAAGTAGCCCGCTTTGCATTTTGTTGAGGTCTAGATAAAACATTAAGGCCTAGATGGAATGTTGAGGCCTAGGTAAAATGTTGAGGCCTTGGTAACTGTTACCTGGCTAACCTGCCATTATAACTTTCTCATATGTTTCTGCTGTTACTAGGAAACCTGATGCCAAGTTAATTACACATTCCGTTACGTTCTGTGCCCTTGGGAACCAATCATCATGATAGAAGTCAGTAAAACTGTTTTGTATAGTCACCCACAGTAAGCTTGGACCTGAACCGACCACCCAGTGCACCCATGTATAAACTTTTACGGCATAACCTGCCCCTGGGATGGTCCCCAACATAAGAGAGAAACCTGTACCAATATAAGAAATAATTTAGAATAAGACTTCCATTTTGAGTAGTGGTTGAGTGAAGTTTAAGTTTTCAAGGCTTCCCTGAGAACTGACATCCTACTTGTCAGAAAGAAACATGTGTGTGGGCTACTGACATCTTGGTTGGCAAGTTAAGACATGAATGTCAGACAAGTCTCATCCTGATAGACAAGTTAAGACATGAATGTTAGACAAGGCAAGTCCCCTGTTGCAGTTAAGTACCCCAACCAATGGAAACAGGATAAGTGTACAACAAAGACATGTTCCTAAGGAAATCCCCCTATCCCTAAATCCTGATTGGTGGAGTAACTTGGCACAGATGTTTGTAGATCTCATGCTTAAAAAGACCTGTAGGACCTTACCTTGGGTGTCACCGTTCAGTTCCTAAACCAAGACCATGGCCCTGGTCCATCAGTCCTGGGTTGTATGATCAATAAACTCTACTTGTCTGGCTGAGATCAGTGTTACTGTGATCTGTGAGGTGATTCCTGGACCCCAACACATTTTCCTAATTGCTAAAGATGTTCAGTACCTTTAAAGGTCTTTCTTAGTCTTTTGCTGCTGCTGTTCTTTTGAGGACACTGCCTAGATTCATAGAACCCTTTTTTCTTTTGATTGAGTCACTTGCTTTGTGAGTTCTTTCTGTATTTGGAACATTAATCTTCTGTCAGACGTGTAGCGGGCAAGAAGTCTCTCACACTCTGTAGGCTGTCTTTTCACTTGATTGACTGTTCTCTTTGCCGTACAGACTTTTCAGTTTTATGTAAACCCATTTGCCAACTGTTGGCCTGAATTCTTGAGTGTTCTTGTTCTCTGTTGTTGTGATAGAACACTGATCAAAACTCAACTTGTAGAGGAAAAGGCCTACTTTGTTTTACAGTTTATGATCTATCACTGAAAGAGGCCATGGAAGAAACTCAAGGCAGGACCTAGAGAACAGACCATGAAGTGATACTGCTTCCTGGCTTGCTCAATCTGCTTTTATATAACACAGGACCACATACCTATAAATGGCCCTGCCTACCATGGGATGGACCTTCCCTCATCAACTATTAATCAAGAAGATTTCCCACACATTTGTCTATAGCCAACCTGATAGAGACATTTTCTCAGTTGAGGTTGTCTCTACCCAGATGACACCAGTTTACATCAAGTTGATAAAGACCAACAGTGAGCAGATGGAGTCCTAGTCAGAAACTCCTTTCCCACACCATATCATGCAAGGGACTGTCTATGTGTTAGCAGTTTCAGTGTTCCTGGTTTTATCTTGACCCATTTGGAGTTGAACTCAATAGATTTGGGTCTAATTTCACTTTTCTACATGTGGGAATCCAGTTTCTCCCAGTACTGTTTGTTGAAGGCCCTGTCTCTCCCCTGGTGTGCATTTTTGGTGTCTTTGTTGGATATCAGATTCATGTTCTTAAACTCGGGTCTTTTGTTTGTTCCATCATGTCTGTTTTGGGGCCAGCATCATGCTGTTTTTATGACTGTAGCTCTGAGTATAACTTGAATTCTGGAATTGTAATCCCTTTAATCTTTTTAATCAGGGCCCTTCTCCTCTGGTGGTTTTTCTGTTTCTATATGAACCATTGGATTTTTTTTCTACTTATGTGAAGAATGTCATGAAGGTTCTGTTAGGGTCTCACAGACTGTAATTTCCTTTGGTCAGATGGTTAATTGGCATACAGTTTTAGTTTTGCAGGCTGAGAAAGTTCCAGAAACAGATGGTGTTTGGGGCTGCACAACAGAGTCAGTGTACTTAATGCCACTGAGATGGCACTTAAATCCCTTAAAAACAGTTAAGGTTGGGGCTGGAGATGGCTTAGCCCATCAGAGCACTTCTGTTCTTGCAGAGAGGATCTGGACTCCATTCTGAGAACTCATGGCTCATAATCTGTAACTCCCACTCCAGGTGAATCCAATCCCAAAATCACGTGCATGACCTTCCTTCCCCATATAATTAAAAATAAAATAAATATTTTAAAAAGTGGTTAATGGGGTTGGGGATTTAGCTCAGTGCTAGAGCACTTGCCTAGCAAGCGTAAGGCCCTGGGTTCGGTCCTCAGCTCCAGAAAAAAAAAAAAGCATAAAAAGTGGTTAACGTAGGGCTGGGAGATGGATCAGCAGGTAAAGGTGCTTGTGGCTAAGGTTGATGATGTGAGCTCAGTCTCCAAGATCCATAGAGTGGAAGTGGAGAGTGGACATTCCTAAGTTGTACTTTGAGCTCCACACCTGTGCCCTGGCATGTAAACTCCACATCCTATAGTAAGTACAATATTTTTTTAAAAAAGTGATCAAGATAAATGTGTAAGCTCTGTGCATCGATATAATAATAATAAAAATAAACTAAAAATTTTATACTGTGGTTGAAAGCCAATATTATGAAGAAGATTTCTTCATCTTGTGGGTGGGTGTTTTGGCTTTAACTGGTCCAAGGCACCTTTCCAAACAGGCAAAGTGAGATGGCTGGGATGACTGCACCCAGTGTCAAACAATAATCAGGTGCCGCTTCCTAACTAGGACAATCATAACTGGGACATACTTTTCCAAGGGATCTCATCTAACAAGTCATCCACTTCCTGCATCCGGCTTCAGATTGTCCATCCAGGCCTGGAATGCTTTCTCAGATTCTCGTGACATACAAACTCTGTATACTCCTCCATCTGGTCTAAAAGCAATATTTACGGTGTTAGGCATGGTGGCTCACTCCTGTAATCTCAGCCCCTGGGAGGAAAAAGAGTTACTGTGAGTTGGAGGACAGCCTGGATTGTACAGGAAACTCCAGGATAGAAAACGAGGAGTGAAAAGCCTACGAAATAACTCAGCAGGTAAGGGTCAAGCCAGTCTATCCTGATGACTGGAGTTTGATCCCCATGGCCTATATGATAGAAAAAAAAGAACTGGTTCCTAAAAGTTGTCATCTGACCTTTCTCTGTCTTTGTCTCTGTCTGTCTCTGTCTCTGTCTCTCTTTCTCACACATACGTATAAATATTTCCAAAAATCCTGGGCTGTGGTTATAGTAGCTTAGTGACAGAGGAGACCACAGAACCAAAGCACCTTCCTCGCCCACTCCTCTTTGTTTCCATCTTCTTGAGGCTAAAGCAGCAGCACCAAATGCACCCTTCCAAGGCATGAATCTAGCCCTGGCCCACTCTTGCATGAGGCATAAACCTAACAGAGGCTGATAGAACTTGTATTCCATGCATCAAGGTAGAGCAATGACCCACCCCCAAGACCACACAACTGGGAAACTGAAAATCCACAGAAACATTGCTAAAGGAGCAATTTGTGAATGGATAGATTCACCCAGTTTTCAAGAAAAACAGAAGCCCCCTACACAGCATTAACGAACCTACTGTGACATCTGATGTTGCAACTGAGCTAATACTCGCCAGAGCCAGGCAACCCACTGAAGCTAAAACACGGAGGGAAAAATGTCCCTGGTGATGAATCCTCAAGTATTCCCCGTTATATCGAGTCTATGGGCTATCACCCAGCAACATGCAGGAATTGATTATGTATGCATTATTATGACTTACATGTGACATTGTTTTTATTGATTTTGAGAAGGGAACTGGGATGGAGCAATGACTCAGTGCTTGAGAGAATTAGATTTTGCAGAGGCTCCACATGCAGACACCAGACATAGAGTGCACAGCACACATGTAGGTTAAGCACTCATTTCATAAAACACAAAAAATATACATTAAAATAAACTACAGCCCAGCATCTCTCTCTCTCAAGATTATATCTATATCTATATCTATCTCTATCTCTATCTCTATCTCTATCTCTATCTCTATCTCTATCTCTATCTCTATCTATATCTCTATCTATATCTATATCTATATCTATATCTATATCTATATCTATATCATCTATATCTATATCTATATCTACAGTTGCTGTCTTCAGATACAGAAGAGGGCATCCGATCCCATTACAGATGGTTGTGAGCCACCATGAGGTTGCTGGGAATTGAGCTCAGGACCTCTGGAAGAGCAGTCAGTGTTCTTAACCACTGAGCCATCTCTCCAGCCCCCAGTATTCTTTCTTAATCTTTTGGTTCAACCCACAGTTGTCTCTCCATGAATTTGTCATGCTCATTAAGAGTACAAATCAGGTACGGATACTCGGGCCTTGAATTCCAGCAGCAGAGAGCAGAGGACTCTTTGTGAGTCTGAGGCCAGGGTGATCTACATGGCAAGTTCCAGACCAGCCAGAGTTATATAATGAGACATTGTCTAAAAATAAGACAATAAAAAAAGAAATTATTTAAGAGCTCAGATGACTTGGGACTGGACGATAGCTTAACCTTGCAGGAGGCGTGTCCCATTAGATATATTTTTCAAACTTTCTGAGCCTTAAGGTTTCTCATCAATAAAAAGGAAATAGGGATCTTGTTTCAAAGGTGGGGGAAAAAAAGGCAGGAGCTGGCAGCTGTTTACCGGAACCCTCTCTTCTCTTCCTTTAGCAATAGAATCCTGGGCTGGAGTGCAGCTTTATGGGAGAGCACTTGCAGAGTGGATATTCAGAAGCAAAAAGTGTCTCTGGGGGTAGTGTTAAGTGCCTTTGGTCCCAGGGAGGCTGACACAAGATAGATTAATTCAGTGGGACTCAACCTGTGTTGTGAGTTGCAACCCTTTTGGGGGTCAGGTTACTGTATCACAGGAATGGCCTAAGACCATCAGAAAATAGGATATTTGCATTACAATTTATAAAGTAGCAAAATTACAGTTGTGAAGTAGCCACGAGAATAATTTTAATGTTGGGGGTCACCGCAACATGAGGAACTGTATTAAAAGTTTCCAGCATTAGGAGAGCCGAGAACCACTGAGATAATTGGTGCTTATGAGTTACCCAGCCTGAGAAACAGAAAGACTGAGTCAAAACCGAACAAGCTGGAAGGTGCTGCCAGGTGTTAAAAGTACTACCTTTACTCATGATGGGTAGAAAATAAATAAAGTCAATTGTTCCCTTGCAGGCTGTTCACAGCAGCTACTCACCTAGGTTTCCTTTTGACTTCCAGGATCTTCTGTGTGGTGACCCCTTAGGGACGAGACTGTTACTTTGTAACCATGGCTGACAACATTGTGTAAATCTCTAAAACCCGAACAATGTCCTTCAGCCTGCTAGGAAAACCTGAGGCCAGCCAGCCTAGGAACTGTTTCAAAGGTGGAAATTTAGACAAACACAAAGACGCCATCGTTAGTTGTAAAGTGCTTTGTTAGAGTCACTTTTACAGTGTAACAAAGTCAACTCAACACCCTCTTATACCCAAACCAATCAACCAATCCTACAAGCCCACAGGCACCTCTTGCCTCAGGGCCTGAGTCAGGAGATCTGGGTACCATGTTATTGCTGAACCACTGAAGGAGACATGGAAGCTTCATTCCTTTCTGCCTGTTTCATTGTTTATTTGATTTCATCAATCATTGTCGTCTTCATCATCATCATCATCATCATCATCACTCCCACCATCATCAATCGGTGGTACAGGGAGTGAACACAAGGCCTCACACATGCTAGACAGGTGCTTATTTTTTCTCTTTGAGACACTAAGTTGATTTCACTCTGCAGCCTAGGCTGTCCTTGAACTTGTTAACCTCTGGTCTCAATCTTCCAAGTATCAGAAATGCAAGCAAACAGCACTACATGCCTGGCTATCTCACTAGCTACAGAAGGGCAGAATTAGTGTTGACCACTTCCTTCCTCTAGAACCGTTTTTGAATCCTGTTCTCTCTCTCTCTCTCTCTCTCTCTCTCTCTCTCTCTCTCTCTCTCTGTCTCTCTCTCTCTGAAGCTCGTGAACATGATGATCGTCAAGGCGTCAGGGTCTAGTGGACACACCAATAAAATCCTTAACAGCAATATGTCCGGTATGTGACATCAAGGAAGTGTCAGAACTACACAGGCAGAAAGTCATGTTCATTTCTGGGTCTTTTCCAAGCTGTGTTTCCAGTGGTTATGGCCTCTTGTTTCCAGGTTCTTGGCCTCTTAGTCAAGGCACCGAAATAAAAACTCATGGAAAAGTAGTGAGAAAACTTTGTTAAGCCAAACCACAAAACAGGTTGGAATATGTTTCAAATTCTTTAATCCTCTTCACTCAAAGGCAGAGGACACATGATCTTTGTGAGTTCGTGGCCAGCTGGTCTATATAGTGGATTCCAGGACAGAGACCTTGTCATTAAAAAAAAAAAAAGCTTTAATAGCAGTTATATAAGTGAAGTGTGTTATATAAGTGAAGGCGTTAATGGGTCCCAATTATTGTTTGAGACTCAAGAGAACAACTTCGTCACTAAGGGGGAATAGTGAGAGTAGTTTTTTGTTTTTGTTTTTAAAGGTTTATTTATTGTATGTGGATGAGTGTTTTACCAGCATGTTTGTATGTGCAATTCATGAATTCCTGGTGTCTGTAGAGACAAGAAAAGGGTGTCAGATTTCCTGGAACTGGAATCACACAGGGTTCCAAGCCACCATGTGGGTGGAGAGTGAAACCCTAGTCCTTGGAAAGAGCAGAAAGTGCTCTTAGCCATTGAGCCATCTCACCTACCCCAAGGCTGTCTGTTTCGATTGATATATAACAACTATTTGCTACTATGCATGTCCCTTCCCACAAGTCATTTGATCTTAACCGTATGCACAGGCAAAAATGGTAAATGGTGGATTCTCCCTAAAACTTCACTTAAGGACACAATTTTGCCGTACTGTGAATGCACCCCAAACCAATTCAGACTGAGATCAACTCACCTGCCAAGGGGGATCAGGGTGCACTGGGGATGGATGTATTTAAAAACTGTGAGTTTGATGGTCATTAAGGTAGGAGAGGGGCTGGAGAGGTGGGTCAGTGGTTAAGAGCTCAGTGGTTAAGAATGAGTAAGAACTCTTCCGGAGGACCGACGATCAATTTCCAGCATCCGAATGGCAGCTCGAAACTGTCTGTCACTAGTTTCAGGGCATCTGACACCCTCTCCTGACCTCGCAGTGCACCAGGCACACAGTGTATGCCGCACGGAAATATAGGAGAGAAAAGAGCCATGCACATTCGATTAAAAATGAGAGGAGGAGAAATGTGTTCTACTGTTCAGGAAAGACGTGGGTATCACTCCCAGAGGAACAGTGTCTACACCCAGGGCTGTAAAAGTAGTGAACGGGGAAAGCCCTTTGCAAAGTGTGAGATGATGCTGACAGAATCTGCTACTGGACCACTGCCAGATTAGCCCAAGGCTCTGAAACTGTGGGAACAATGGAAGCGTGCACACCTGCAGCTTCTGAGATCAGGACTGTGGAGGGCTTTTCATTCGTGATTTTACAGGCACAGAAAGATGGGATTTGAATTTGATCCTTGGAACTCATGAGGTAGAAGGAGAGAACTGACTCTCAAAATTTGCTCTTTGACATCTGCCCCCTCCCCCTGCCTCTCTCTCTCTCCCTCCTCTCCCCCCCCTCTCTCTCTGTGTGTGTGTGTAAGAGGAGGGGTTGTGCTTGTGTTAAGGCTAACTGGATTGGTCTGTGACTTTGCTCCAGTGAAGCAGAAATAGCTTCTGAAATGGAATAAGTTTCAAGTAAGTGTGAATTGGAGGCTTATGGCTAGAAGGGCAACACCCTTGTCTTGGATCAAAGAATTTTTCTGGAGAAATACCAGACATTTAAGATTCAGTTCTTTGGTTAACAGGGGACGCTTCTGTGTAGAGAGAGCAGGAAGGGTCAGGAGTTTCTATCCATGTCGTCTTTGCCACATGCTGGCTGCTCCTTGCTGCTGTTTGTGTGGGAGGGCGGTTACTCCATCTATTCATAGACCTCTATGAATGTGCCTTTGTACCGGGCACCGTTTCTTAGATGGCGTCGCCCAGATGTTGACTGAGAAAGGAGCTTGTTTGAAGTTCTTGTCCCAGATTTTGGGGAGCCTCGCCTGTGTGCCACAGGCTACCAGAGAGATTTAGGTCCCTGCTTTGTGTTCTTGGCCTCATGAGTAAAATAATTTAAGAGGGAAGCTCAAAGATGATTTATTAGAATTCAAAAGAAAAACAACAGGGCAGGCAGGCTGCCAGGAAGGGGGGAGAAGAGGAAGAGAGGCAGCCTTGACTTTTGAATTAGTCTGGGATGTTTGGAAATAGAGGTCAGCAACCAGTCATAAGGTAGATAAGCAGTTACATGGCACCAGATGTAGAACTTCAGAGAAAGACCAAAGAGGCCCACAGTGTCAGAGGAAGTGTGTTCAAGTACTGGCCAGTATCTGAAAGAAAGGAAAAGACATAAAAAAAAAAGAAAGAAAAAAGATAAAGGAAAAGCTATCTTTTTTCCGAGCAATTTGAGAAATCAGAAAGGCTTAGCAGAGCCATGTGGGAACTAAAACAACAAGATTAACGTAAGAGGGGCCCGGGGCTATGAGATGGCAGGCTGGGTGGTAAAAGGGCCTGCTGTCAAGCCTTGAAGAACTGAGTTTAATCCCCAGGTCTTATATGTTGGGAACTGAGAACCAAGTTGTCCTCTGACCTCCACCTGTGTACCTTACACAAAATAAATAAATTGCAATAAAAAATTAAATGCTTAACATATAAAAGAAGTCAATTTCTAGAGGAAAATGGGTGAGGTGGACTTCGTGTAATTCCAGCCTCAGAGGACCGAACCGGGAGAGCAGAGCAGGTTCACTGAGGAGACCAGCTGTATTGGTGAGTGTGACGGAGAGAACCTACCCCACTGAGTAAAAACAGTGGACCATGGTTCTGCACCTCAACTGTGTACAGAATGCATGTGCACACACACACACACACACACACACACACACACACACACACACACACACACGTGTGAAAAAGGAAAGGGAAAAAGGAGACAGACTGGAAACCTTTTCTTACCTGGGTTTTTAACAAACAGAACATTCTCTTCTTGTTGCTATTCCTTTTTTTAATTGCATTTTTAATTTATATTTTAAATGTTATTCCATTTCCCAGTTTCCCCTCCAGAAACCTGCTATCCCACCCCCTGCTTCTATGAGGGTGCTCCCTCACCTACCCTCCCACTCCCTCCCACCTCCCCACCCTGACATTCCCCTACACTGGGGCATCGGGCCTTGACAGGGCCTCTCCTCCCATTGATATCTGACAGGGCCATCCTCTGCTACATATGTGGATGGAGCCGTAGGTCCAGTCTTCTGTTCTCTTGGGATGGTGGTTTAGTCTCTGGGAGCTCTGGGGGGCAAACAGACATTCTTGAGAAAAGCCTATGAAATTAAACTGGAGAGGCAGGGGCTACACAGGGCCATATTTCTTTAGGCCGATGCTTCAAGGGCTCTTTCCTCAGCTCTCTGTCCCACTTTCACCTTTGGAGTGGTTTTTCTTTCTTAATAATCTGCCTCTCTTTCTGTTTCTAGTCACAAGTCCCTGGTCTAGCTATTTTTTTGTCCCAGGACACAAAAGCGTGGGATTATATGCTATCTGAGCTCTGCTTCATGGCTGGGCACTCCTAAGCATGTGAGGCCTGACACGCTGAGTATCCTCACTGCTTCCCTGATCTCCACGACTTAAAAGACACGACTCCTTCAGCTCTTCTGCCGGGATTTTCGCTTGCCTCTACTGTTGTTTTTCCCTCAAACTCTTAATAAAAATGCCTTTGGGCTTCTTTCTGAGTCAGTTTTTAATTCATTTTATTTATGAGACGAAGGACCCCTAAGAGGAAACTAAGTAACAAGTTTATCTGACAGCCCCTTCTTTTTTTTTTTTTTTTTTTTTTTTTTTTTTTTTTTTGGTGCTTTTTTTCGAGCTGGGGACCAAACCCAGGGCCTTGCGCTTGCTAGGCAAGCGCTCTACCACTGAGCCAAATCCCCAACCCCCTGACAGCCCCTTCTTGAGTTAAACAAATTAAGAGGAGAAATGTGGGTGTGGGGGGGGGCTGTGTGCTGACACAGAGTAACTAGTTTGTTCTTTGTCTGCCTCTCTGTTTCTTGGTCTCTGCCTGTCTCTCTGTTTCTCTCTGTTTCTGTTTCTCTCCCTCTCCCTCTCCTTCTCCCCCTCCTTCTCCTCCTCTTCCTCTCCCCTCCCCCTCTCTCTCCCCCACCCTCGTGTGTGTGTGTGTGTGTGTGTGAGAGAGAGAGAGAGAGAGAGAGAGAGGAGAGAGAGAGAGAGAGAGAGAGAGAGAGAGAGAGAGAGAGAGAGAGAGAGAGAGAGACTAGGGATAGAATCCAGGACCTTATAAATAAGAAGTAAGGGCTTTGCCACTTTGCCACTCACTCCATCATCAGCCCGAATACTATCTTTTTATTGACCCTGGAAATGTAATTGAACCTAGAACGCCCTTTCAGGAAGTATGCAGTTGATCCTTTTTATTAGGGCTCTCACTAATAGGGCTAGGGAGGAATGACTCCCTGTACTGCTCCTAGAAAGAGAATGGAGTTATGAGAAAGAAGGGAATTTAGAGACAGATTTAGAGACAATTTAGAGACAGATGGAATAATCCAAAACAACCCGTTTCTTAATTTTTATTTATTTACTTTATATCCAGGTTGAAGCCCTGCCCCCAGTCCCACCCTCACAAGTTCCTTCCCCCACTACCCCCTTTCCTTTTCCTCAGAGAAGAGGAAGCTCTCCATGGGCACCAGCCCACTCTGGATCATCAAGGCGTTTTGGGACTAAGCACAGCCTCTCCCACTGTGTCCCGACTAGGCAGACCCGCTAGGGGAAGGGGATCCAGTGGCAGGCAACTGAGTCAGAGATAGCCCCTGCTCCGATTGTTAGGGGACCACAAGAAGACCAAGCTGCACATCTGCTGTAAATGGGTAGGGAGCCTAGGTCTGGCCCCTGCACGCTCCCAAAACAACGCTTATGGAGCGATAAGGAAGAGCCTACTTTGATTCGAGAGGGAATTGAAGGCATGCCCACAGTCAGTAGGCATAAATAATTCATATGTAGTTTGGCTAAAAATAGTTTAATAGGTTTTTGTGTGTGGGAGGTAAATCGTACCCATGGCTTTGCCTGTGCTAGGCAAATGTTCTATCACAGAACTTAGACACCATGGTTGCTGAGAAGGGACGGCTGAACAATCAGCTCTAACCAGGGCATTTATACCATGGCTTGCAAAGGTCAGGGAACACCAAAGAATAGGGAGTGGAAACAATATAAGAGCTAAAAGATAAGAAGGGCTGCAGAACGCTATCTTGCGGACATGACATAGCCGAGGCAACCATGACTTCTGGTTGGTCTCTACACGGTCCTGCCTGTCCTAGAACTCACTACTGAGAACAGACTGGTCTTGAGCTCACAGAGATCCGCCTGCCTCTGCCTTCGACATGGTGGGATTAAAAGCACATACCATCACACCGATTTCCATTGTTGAGTCCAGGCTCCAGCAAATAGCTCAAAACCCTTGGTTACACAGATGGTCCTGATTAAAAGCCAGTCAAAGAAAAAGACATAAATTGGAGAAAGGGATTTGTATGGAAGATCGGAGTGAGTCAAAGGTCCCCAGATGTTGGCCATCTGGAAGATGACTGAACCGGGCTGGCACCAAACACTTTAAACATCAAGCAGAGCCGCACAGTGTTTCAGGAAGGGGAGGGGCTTGCATGGGTTGAAGTCTGGAATAGGGAGCAGTTTGGGGGAGCTTGGGTGGGGGTGTGTCACAGTCCAGGCGGGTGGAACGTGCAGCGGGATGGTTCTCGCGGGTGTGGAAGGCGCGGTGTAGTGTTAGCCAATTAGAGGGAGGGGAGAGAAGCGACCAATGATAAACGGCTCTTGCGGGTAGCTTTTTCAGCAAGACTCCAGTTTGGCGCAGGCGCGTCACGCTGGACTACGGGGCGCTGCAGAGCCAAGTGGGCAAAAGGGGCACCACCGCACACTACCGAGTCATGTGACCCAGAAGCGGCCGAGTTCCTCTGCAGTCAGGGACCTTTCCTATAGGCAAGGTCATAGGGCCTTGTTTCGGGGGGTGGGTGGAAGGGAGGTCTATGTAGTGGGGTTGAAGGAGCATCCTATTGCAATGTGACCTCGGCCGGAGGCCAAAGGTCAAGAGTCCGGTTGGGGGGCGTGCCCTAGGCTGCGCAACCCGATGGGGGCGTGGCCTTGCGACTCAATGATGTTAGCGCGGGGCGGGCTCTCTGCTGAGGTCGAGTCCTGTGTTGAGGAGGGTGGGTTCCCCGTGGGTTCCCTAATAAATAGGTAAGTAGGGACTCCAACCTTGTTTCGATGCTACTTCGATCGTCTTGACCCGCTGTGGCCTACTTTTAGATTAGAGGTGGTGACGTCAAGGGGCGGACTTAGCCTACTGGGGCGTGGCTTTCAGGCCAGCCTAGATGCGTCTGTGGGCGTGGCTTGACAGGTCGGGGGTGTGGCCCAGGTCCGGTGGATGATCCTGCTTCCGGATTAGATTATAGTGCTCAAATTCTAGCTCTGTCCTTTCTTACTTAGGTTCTTCCTCATGGAAACTACTGCGGCCGCTGCATCTGCCGGGGGCTTCTTCCCCTCGTTCCTGCTCCTGGCGTTTGGGACACTGGTGGCTGCCGTGCTGGGCGCCGCTCACAGACTGGGGCTCTTCTATCAGCTGATGCACAAGGTGCTTAGGGCAGGAGGGCTAGGGGTAGGAGGAGGGTGACTAAAGGTGCTTCTCCAGGTAATCCACTGTGCAGGTGTGGAAAGCGAGTCTCGACTGGTCCAGAAGTGGCTGGTCGGGAGATTCTTTACAGAGCTCTGTCCTTTTGCCAAACTGTATATGGGCCTGGACTTTGTAACTAGCACGAGATAATGGGGAAATTGTCATTGTCTGGACAGCACACAGTCGCCGCCTACCTCCATACCCGGGGGCCTGAATCATTTTAGTAGAGCAGGCTTTTTAAACATAGTGAGATTGGTGGGCTGAAGGTAGGCAGGGGAGGGAATGGTCTCTGATGGTAAGCTCTTCCGAGGGAAGGGCTCTCTTAGCATATCTCATGCCATCTTCACCAAAGTAGGGGCAATAATTTCTGTCCTTGTGCCCACAAAGGGCAAATGATCCACAGAAAAGTTTAGTATTTGTTCTAGACGACAGGCTTGGAAAAAACTGACCCCCACAAGTCATCCCCTAACCACTTGTTCCATTCTGAGAAATTCCTGCCCTTACCCTTACCCAGCCTCTTCTAGTCAGGGACAGTGCCACTGACCTTGGGGTATGTGGGGATCGTGAAGCTACTGAGACTTGGATGCTCAGGGCAGTGTATGCCAGGAGTCACTTCCGTGTTAGGTATATGGCTGCTGGCAGCAAGTCAGCTGGACACGTGCCTCACCAGCAGAGGGAGAGGGAGGCTATAGGCTTGATGGAATTCGCACTCCAGGTGCCAGGCCCTGCAGGGGCACTAGGAAGCAGGCACAAGTCTAAGCCAGGGGCTTTCTGCCTCTTGCCAGGCTCTCCTGGATTCTGTAGGTTTAACCTCCATCTCCTTTCTTCCCGATTGGCCCAGTATCTCTGGAGCAGGCAGTGTAATCTTCAGAGTCACTTAAGAACATAGGCTCTATTTCAGCCTGCTGCTTAGTAGGCTGGGGGAAGACGGTCACAAGTTCAAGCCCTGCCTAAGCTGCAGAAGTAGTTCAAAGCCATCCTGGGAAGCCTAGTGAGTCCTTGTCTCAAAATAAAAGGAAAAGGAAAGCTGGTGGCATAGCTCAGTGGCAGAGTGCTTGCCAACACAGTCTATGGCTAGGGTTCAATCACTAATGCTGCTTCAAAAGGAACATGGCTTCCGATGGACTCTATTGCTTGGGCAAGTCTTGGCGTCCTTAGCTGTAGGACAAAGAGAACAGTAAAGTTCTTGGATATAGCTGTTCCTTGGCTGACTGTCTTGTTCCTCATCTCCTCTGGCCCAGGTGGACAAGACAAGCATCCGGCATGGCGGAGAGAGTGTGGCAGCTGTGCTCCGAGCCCACGGCGTACGCTTTGTCTTCACGTTGGTCGGTGGGCACATTTCCCCACTGCTGGTGGCCTGTGAGAAGCTGGGCATCCGAGTGGTAGACACACGCCATGAGGTCACTGCTGTCTTTGCTGCTGATGCTGTGGCCCGCTTGACTGGTAAGAGCTTGGGGGGCTGGCAAGACAGTGACGTGGGCCCTGTGAGTGAGAGGCAGAGGGCTGGGGATAGGACAGTGGTTGAGAGCGTGGGTGGCATGGTTGTCATCAGCTATGTCTTCCAGGGACAGTGGGCGTGGCAGCAGTGACAGCCGGTCCTGGCCTCACCAACACCGTGACTGCAGTGAAGAATGCCCAAGTGGCACAGTCCCCAGTCCTGCTTCTGGGTGGGGCTGCCAGCACCCTGCTGCAGGTGCCTAGTCCTTAAGGGTGGGCAGGGTGCCCCAAAAGGCTTCTCGAGCTTATCTAATAACTATCCTACACCTTCTCTACCAGAAACGGGGCGCGCTCCAGGCCATTGATCAGATGTCTCTGTTCAGGCCACTCTGCAAATTCTGTGCGTCTGTGCGAAGGGTACGGGACATTGTACCTACCCTGAGGGCTGCAATGGCTGCCGCCCAATCGGGCACCCCAGGTAGGTGGAGGAAGGAGCTGGACGGTACTAAAACCCTGGAGTTGAGGGGTTGCTGCAGCGGGTGCCCTAGGCTTTGTCTCCCCATCCCTGCAGGCCCGGTGTTTGTGGAGCTGCCTCTTGATGTGCTGTATCCCTACTTCATGGTTGAGAAGGAGATGATACCAGCCCAGCTGCCCAAGGGCCTCATGGGTCGAGTGGTTGTCTGGTGAGAGCGGCTGTCCTCACTATGGGCCTCTCCTACCTTCTGTCTCTTTTGTGGTCTTCTCCCTTCACTCACCTCTCCTTCGTCGACTCGTTCATGGAGTACACACGGACTTGGAGGGGCCCGCTCTAGGGAAAGCCTTTCTCATAAAAGCAAAGAGTGCAAAGGCCCCGAGGCAGGAGGGGACTTGGTAGGTCTGGCAAAGCGAGGCATGGCCCTTGTGATCAGGGAGAGGAGAAGGGCAGGCGTGGAGCTTAAGAGGTTGTCCTAGCTTCCCTTTCTTTCTTCTCTTTCTCCATCGCTGCCTCATTCCTGGTTATCTCTAGCCCCTCCCCTCTCAGGTATCTGGTGGGTCAGATCTGTGTGCAGATAGCAGAGTAGGCATGGGGTGACATCAGTGGACAAGATATTCAGGTTCCTGTGCTCTGGTGTGCAAGAGTTGCTTTGAGTGCCAGATCAAGCACAAGTGGTGTGTGTGTGTGTGTGTGTGTGTGTGTGTGTGTGTGTGTCTGGCCTTGCCCAAATAATTCTGGCCCAGAACTTTGTGCAGGCTGTGCTGGAACTTGCCAATTTTCCTCTTTCAGCCTCTCCAGTGTAGGGGTCACAGACAGGTGCAGGTCTATCTTTAGTCTTGTTCCCAAGGCTCCTTGACCTCCTGGTCATTCTGTCCTCTTCTCTCCGTGTCCTCTCTCTCTCTCTCCCTCCAGGGTCACTTGGAAGATCAGCTCTTTCCCTGCCTCTGCTTTATATGGTTTTAATTTTATTGGTTTTAGGAGAGAGGAGTTAGTGTTGTATCCATGCTGACTCACTGTTAGTGTGAGTCCCCTTGCTTCAGTATCCCTGGTGCTGCGTTGTCTCCCCTTTTAAAACCATGTCCCCACGGCTTCCTGTACTCTTGGCCTCGTGTTAATTCCCTGTAGCCTTGACTCTAACAGACAAAACAGGCTTTGGCTCAGAACTCTGACTGCTTCCTGTGTCTGCCTTTAGTGAGATCGAGTGTTCCTTGAGGGCAAGGCCTGGGCAGGATTTCTTTTTGTGTCATAGGGCCTCAGAAACTCAAGGCCTGGGGCCCACTGTGTAAGGAGACAGGAGGCACTGCAAGAACTGAATGGGTGACATTGATAACTCCCACAGATGGCATTTTGCAAAGTGTTTCCCTCTTTGCCTAGTAACGGTGTTGGAGAAGGAGCCTGAGGCGTCGTACATACTAGACGAGGGCTTTGCTGCTAAACCACACTCTCAGACCACAGTGTGCCATGTCACCTAAGAGGGTAGATGTGGGAACTTCCCTGTTTTACTCAGAAGGAAGCTCAGAGTGGTGAAGGAACCCGCCCAAAGTCACACAGCTGGAGTGCTGTGGGGCCAGGGTCTACCTCACAGCCCTAGTTTCCGTGCTGGCATTCTCTGCTCATGTTATGTGTTTCTGGGAACCGCGTGGCTACCTGAAGGAGAGGAGTTGGAGACGTGGCCATTTAGTGTCCCCGTGTCATGGTTTATCATCCCGGTTCCTTTCCTGGTCCCTGGCCTTTTCTCAGCCTCCAGAATCCTATAGTAGCCACAGTAACTGGTTCCTCCCTGGTCTCACAGGTACTTACAGAACTGCCTGGCCAACCTCTTTGCTGGGGCTTGGGAGCCTCGTCCCGAGGGACCTCTGCCCTTGGACATTCCCCAGGCGTCTCCCCAGCAGGTGAGTTAACTTCTCTCCTGGCTTATGACTCCCACTTGGCAAGGTGTTGAAGATCTCTTTGGACCAGCACCGGGACCTCTATCTTGTGGGCTGGTGGCAACCCCAAGATGGTCCTTTAGATGTGTGTTTGTGCATTGTGTGTGTACCACTGCCTGCATGTGGAGGTCGGTTCTCTCTGCTTGTGCATGGGTTCTGATTGTACAGCCTTTCTAGGCAAGTTCTGTTACCTGCTAGCTGTCTTGCCAGCCTGAGGGATGGCTCTTTGGTCTCTATTCCAGGTCCAACGCTGTGTGGAGATCCTGAGCCGGGCCAAGAGGCCTCTGCTGGTGCTGGGGAGCCAGGCCCTGCTACCCCCAACCCCCGCCAACAAGCTTAGGTGAGGAGCTCCCACCCTATCTTAAAATCATGGTCTTGGTCCCTGGTGTTCCAGTGGCCTTGGCCATCCTGACATCTGTTCTGTTGTTCCCTGCCAGGGCTGCTGTGGAGACCCTGGGTGTCCCCTGCTTCCTCGGGGGGATGTCTCGGGGCCTGCTGGGCCGCAACCACCCTCTCCACATCCGGCAGAACCGCAGCGCTGCCCTGAAGAAAGCAGATGTTGTTGTCCTGGCGGGTAGGCTCAACCTCCTCTTCCTGCCTTTATCCGGCCCTGACATTACCCATCCTCATCTGTGGCACCCTTCCTTTGTGATCACTCATAGGTCTTCCCCTCCATCCATCCCTTCCCTTCTAAAGGCCATTGACCAAACCTCAAGATCGCAGGCCGGCAAAGTCACCCCAGACTGCAGCTTTGTGCTGTGACCTGGCTTCCCCAAGAGGATGCATACCCTGTGGGCCCTTGCCGTGTCTTACATACCTTTTCCGCACAAAGCCTTTTGTATCCTGTCAAGCACAAAACAGCTTTTGCCCTGTACAGCTATGCACTGCTTAATGACAGAGTGCACTCTGGGGATCTGATTTTCTTGTGCAGATTTTGAGTGTGCATGCACAAGCCAGGGGGTGGCTGGGACCCATTCAGAAGACCACAGTCGTGTGTATGAACTGGTATTGACTGAAATGTTGATGGGCTATACTGGACTGTAATGGTACCCCATATTCAGTGGTTAAGGCAAGTTCATGATTACTCAGGACTTACCAGGGGGTTAGGGCACAAAGCTTTCATTGGCTGGGCTCATATATGAGCCAGGGCATGGTGGGAGGTGTCTGTCTCTGTGGCTAATTAGGTATGTCTCGGGCTGCGTAACTGAGTCTCCACCAGTGCTCCTTGCACTACTCCTCAAGGTCCACGTGTCCCCTGTCCCCCAACGCCACTCATGGCAGACCAGCCTGGTTGGGTAACCTGCTTATTGTTTTGATCTTCTTTGAGGTTTTGAGGCTAGAACCTAGAACTCGGGGTCTTACACATGATAAACAAGTGAGCCACACTACCCCCCCCACCTTCACGGCTCCTCAAGTTCTCGTGTCAGCACGGCACACCATTGCTCTTACCATGCTTCGTCAAGAAGAGCCATTCAGGAAAAGCCTGTCCAGAATCAAGAGCTGCAGGTCATGCTGGCTGCATGGCTTAGCGGGTAAAAGTGCAGTTGCCCAATCTGATGGCCTGAGTCTGATCCCCGGAGCTCACACAGTGGGAGGAGAAGATTGCCAAGTCGTTTTCTGTCCTAGTGCATGAAACCCCTCTCCAAAATGAATGTAAACAGCTGTAAAGACCCTGCAAATGGCACAGATGCAGGGACAGTACGGAAAGGGGACCGTTGTACATTCAGTGACGTGAAGCAGTGCCCATCGCCGCCCTGCTCTTACCTCAGGTGCTGTGTGCGATTTCCGCCTGTCTTATGGTCGCGTCCTCAACCGCAAGAGCAGCATCATCATTGTCAACCGGAACCGGGATGATATGTTGCTCAACTCAGACATCTTCTGGAAGCCCCAGGAGGCTGTGCAGGGTGAGCATACCCTAAGGGTCTCCACCATGCGCGTGGTATCTTCATTTTTGCCTCTGCTGCACTAGCTTGAATTTAGTGTCAGGTCTGGACACTTGGGCAACCTGAGACACATTTGCCTTTAGACTGACAGGTGCTTCTGAGGGCGGGTTGGCGCAGAGGGAGGTTTGGGGCTTTGCATCTGTTGCTTTCAGCTGGACCATGGTCTTTGAGCCCCTCCCATCCTTATCCTCCTGATTTTTGCCCCCTTTCCATGCCATATTTTGGACACTGTTCTGAGGACCTGCACTCTGCTATAGCACAGGCAGCAGCGTCCTTTTGATTTAGCTGCTGAAGTGGTACCACCTTGTGTATTTGGAAAGGTCCCTCCTAGAAGTTGATGGGCAGCAGGCTGAGGTTGGCAGGCCGAGGCGGGTGTGGCTGTTAAAAGGAGCTGGGCAATCGGGGGAGAGGGGGTGCTGCTACTCCCTTGTGATTCCAGCTACTTGCTGGAGGGAGGTGGGGGGACAGAGGCCAGATGACTATCTATTTGAGGTGTGTTGGTATGACTTAACTTAGCAAGACCTATCTCAAAGAAAAAGAACTCGAGTGTCACACATGGTAGCTCACTAAGTAGCTCTGACTGTCTTAGACTTTACTGTGTAGACCAGTTTGGCCTTGAACTCACGTAGACCTGCCTTCCTCTGCCTTTCAAGGGTAGAGATTAAAAGAGTGTGCCGCCACACCTGGTGATGGTGGTGCACGTTTATAATCCCAATATCAGGGGCTGGGGATTTAGCTCAGTGGTAGAGCGCTTACCTAGGAAGCGCAAGGCCCTGGGTTCGGTCCCCAGCTCCGGAAAAAAAAAGAACCAAAAAAAAAAAATAATCCCAATATCGAAGCAGGAGGAGCACTGAGAATTTGAGCCTGGTTGAACATTGAGTTTAAAGCTAGCCTAGGCTATAGTATGATATCCTGCCTCAAAATAAAATAAAATAAAATAAAATAAAATTAAAAAAGCCCAAGGGGCAGGTAGGGGTTTTCTAAGTTTGGTGGCACAGGCCTTTTTAAATCCTAACACTGAAAAGACAAAGGCGGGGAGATATCTGAGTTCAGGACCAGCTTGCTACACATAGAGAGTTCCAGGCCAGCCAGCACTGCATAGTAAGATCCTGTGTCAAAATAAAAAGCAAAACAAAATAAACAAGGAAATAAACCAACAACCAAAATGGGGCTGACAAGACATTAAGAAGGTAATGGCACTCACTTGCCAACCGGATGACCTGAAATTGAGGTCCACATGGTGGAAAGACCTCTGCACTCTCAATGTTGCTCACCCCACCCCCAGTATATACACACAGTAAGTACATAAACAGGTGTTTTAGGTGCTGCTGTGTTTACCTGGGATGCGCCAGACCCTGGCTTTCCTCCCTAGCACTGCAGATTTTAACAGATGGGGGAGGAGGCAGGACAGAAATCACATGACCTGGTATGGGGACAGCCTGGGTGAGAACCACACCTCTGAGTATATGTCTGCTGGTTTCTCAAGAGGGATGGGAGAAAGAAAGCTGTCACTCATTCCGTGCTTGCTGTGAGTCCCCGTGTGCGTGGGCTTGAAAGATTTCCTTTGCGGGTGAGGGACCTTAAAGGCAGAATTGATGAGACTTGGTGTCACTGAGGTGTGAGGAGGTAACGAGGCCAGCTTGGGTTTGCAAATTCCCTACACCTCATCTCCCAGGCCTCGCCTTCCGTCTTGCCAGGACCCCTTCACTGGTTCTCGGAGACTTTGAGGGGCTCCCCCTGCTTCGTCCTAAGAACACTTGTGGCCCACTTCCCTGCCTTCCCTTCAGACGCTGCCGATGGTTTCTTCTTCTGGTGGTGGAGGGCAGGGAGAAGCCGCCACCGGTGGCCGGTCCTACAGCTACGCTTCTTCCTTTCGTAGGAGATGTGGGCTCCTTCATGATCAAACTGGTGGAAGGCCTGCAGGGCCAGACGTGGTCCTCAGACTGGGTTGAGGAGCTTCGGAAAGCCGACCAGCAGAAGGAGCAGACTTACCGGTCAGTCCGGGTAGAGTGGATACAGCAGGGATAAGGGGCGGGAGAGGCGATGCCAACCAGCCCTCGATGCCAACCAGCCCTCCTGACTTCTGCCGTCCTGTTGCAGGGATAAGGCTTTGTTGCCTGTACCTCAGCACCTGAACCCAGTACGGCTGTTACAGCAGGTGGAGGAAACTCTGCCTGACAACGCGCTTCTTGTGGTTGACGGCGGGGACTTCGTTGCCACTGCTGCCTACTTAGTACAGCCCAGAGGGCCCCTGCGCTGGCTCGACCCTGGTAAGAAAGGCCCACACCCGGGGCAGCTTGCACTCCGTGCACCCTTCACAGCGATTTGATCTTACCTTTCCAGGGGCCTTTGGGACTCTGGGAGTTGGCGCAGGTTTTGCACTTGGGGCCAAGCTGTGTCAGCCCGAGGCCGAGGTGAGGCATTGGATGTGGGAGACTAGCCGCTTTCTGGGCTGCGAACTACCCTAACCGCCCTGGGTCGTCTCCCCCTCTCCGCTCCTCCCAGGTTTGGTGCCTGTTTGGGGATGGAGCCTTTGGCTACAGCCTCATTGAGTTCGACACGTTCGTCAGACATAAGGTGACCGACCGGGCTGCCCTGAGGGAAGCTTGCGCCAAGGGTTCTGGAATACTGGGATACGTCATTCAGGGCGGGCCGAGGGGTTGGGGGTTTTCCTCAGTGAGCCGCAGGCTCTGACTTACAGCTGGTCAAACTTTTGAACTGAAGGCTGTCGCCTGGCCTCTTTGTTTTTCTACAGGTACCGGTGATAGCCTTGGTAGGGAACGATGCAGGTTGGACCCAGATTTCTCGGGAGCAGGTGCCCAGGTTGGGCAGTGATGTGGCCTGTAGCCTGGCTTACACCGGTGAGGGGTCGGGTCGTGGCGTTTTGGGCCCAGCTGGGCTTCTGTTGCTCTCCTGAGCGGACCCTCTGCTATTGCCTCATGTATTATTTTCTTTTAGATTATCACAAGGCAGCCATGGGCCTGGGGGCCCAGGGATTGATACTCTCACGGGACAACGAGGATCAAGTGGTCAAGGTACTTCGTGATGGCCAGAAGCTGTGCCAGGAGGGCCATGCTGTCGTGGTCAACATCCTGATCGGGAGGACAGATTTCAGAGATGGCTCCATTTCTGTATAGGGATTATACAGGGTTCGTGTGCGTGCCTCTTTGTACCTGGACTTCGCGTAGCCTACCCGGGGTTTTCATCCTCGCCTGTTCCGAGCTGGTCCGACGAAGTCAAACAAGTGGGGAATGGGAGGACCAAAGCTCAAAGAGGCACCTTGGCAACCCCGGTAGCTCTTTCCACAGGCCCAGCTTGTACCCTTTCTCTCTTCTAAAATTAAATCTCTTGGCTATATGAGCCCAAGGACTCAGTCACAGCACCCGTGTATACTGGTTTATTTATTGTCCACAAAGATGGAATTGTGGTGAAGAAGTGGGAGACAGGAAGGGGCCCTAACTCTCCCACTTGATCACTGGGGACTCTGGGGTGCCAGGGAATGGAAAGCCCTATCCCACTCTATGGTCCCTGAAAGAGTTCCACATGCCCACTCCACACAGGCCAGTGCACACAAGTCCTCACACACAGACACACACATGCTCGGGGGCAATAAATATTCTCCGTACCAAAGATGCCCCAGCCCTGATACCTCAGGTGGGGTCCCCCCAAAAGGGGAGGAGTTAAGTGCTCAGTTTTTCAAGGGTGGGAAAGGGCTGCTGGGGAAAGGAAAGATCAGACTCTGTCTCCATTTGCTGGTTGGAGATTCATCTTGGGACTTTTCCTAGAAGAGAGGGTTGCGGGAAATCAGCTGTCTTTCTATTAAGCTCCAGGCTGCCCTATCACAGACAGAGGCCAAGTCTGGTGCTGTTTCCCTTAAGCAGAACCCCATGATTGTCTTTAAGATACTTCAGGGGAAGGAGAGACAGAGTGTAGTGCTCAATGCTAATACTGGTTTGGTCGGCAGCAGCAAGAGGGTTGACTAGGGATGTCTTAACACCCCAGGGTGATGCTCACAGTAATTGGTGTTCCCCTACAAAGGGGAGGCAAGAGAGGCCAGCCTAGCAAGCGGAACTGTCTTCGGCAGCAAGAGAAGCCCCCAGTGCTCAGGAGAGGGGCCATGGCACCAGTGCTTAAAATGCCAGGAGCCTGGGTTTCGCAGCTAGGGCCCAAACAACGGCACTAAGAATTGGGAATGATTTTTAGCATGGAAGGCTGGTCCCTTGGCAACTCCCTAGCAACCAGGAGCTCAGTCTGAGCAACTCTGGTCAGGTCCTTTTAGGGCCCTAGTAACTTGGAACCCAGTCACCAGTATTCAGAACCTGGTCCTTGGCAACCAGGAAGCAATTCCCTAGTAACGAAAATCCATCCCCTGCTTTGAGGGCTCAGAGGCACACATTGATCTGCTTGGAAAGTTCTCTCTCCAGATCCAGGATGAGGGCATCAAAGTCTTTGAGATTCAGGTGTGGGTTGAAGGGTGCATCAAACTCATCTTCGAAGTCGGTAGTGCCCCTCGGCTCTCCACCCTCATCCTCATCTTCCTCACTGTCGCTGCCTGTCACGTGGTCATAGTCAGGTCCGGACAGGAAGTCCCGCCCACGCGGCAGTAAATCTCCCCCGCACACGCTCCAGTCGCCTGCATAGCGGTTGCTTGGGGGACTTTCGGGGCCTCCACGGCCCCGAGGCCGAGTCACCACTTCTGGGCCATCCAGCGGCAAGTGCAGCGGTGGCTGTCGTTTGGGCCGCAAATACGGTGCGACGTCTGGGGTCTCTGAGGGCCGGCGGGTATCTGCGGGGTCCACAAGTAGGACTCTTAAGTTGTGAGGCAAGGAAGGGAGCATTCTAGTCCCCGATTAGCCTTTCAGAGGCAAGCTTACAAATTCAACCCACCCAAGAGGCGTGGCCCTCCTTCGACTTCAGTCCACGATTGGCCAGTAGGGAGGCATAAATATAAAGGATGGGTGGTATTTACCTGGCCAAGACTGTAACAAGTAATGCAGGACTTCAATGTGGCGCTTGAAATCCACAGCGCTGCTGACTCCTGGGCCGGAGCCACGGAGCCGGGTCCGAGAGGGTGTTTGTCTCGCTGGCAGCAGCACCGGTCCGAAGCACACCGCCAAGTTCTGCGGGGTCATGCGGTTGTGGGTGTGGAAGGAGGAGACAAGGCGCAGATGGTCCAGAAGAAGCGTCAGTGTGGCCTGCGGAGACGGTTGCCAGGGGCGGGGGAGGGGGCAAACCTGAACCCTTGTTGCACTTGCAGGATACTCAGGGGTGGCTTACAGTGGAGAAACTTCAGTTCCAGTTCTCATAGCCAATAACCATAGGGGAGGTGTTAGTGTTAGGAATGTATTTTGTGAAGTTGAGATTAAGGCCAAGGGCAATTTAGCTTTGGAATGGAAGGGTTTGAACTCCAACCCACACTGCGTTAGGCAATTTCAAGGACTTTTCTAAGATCTCGCGGCGAGTATCTTTGCTTGGGTTAGGTTGGCAGATCTGTTTGCTTAGTTTGCTAGGCAGCCCAGGCTGGCTCAGAAGTGACTATGTGGCTAGGGTGGGCTCCAACCAGAAATCCTCTTGCCTTTGACTCTTGAGTGCTAAGAGTAGAGGCATGTAACACCAAGCCTGGATAGAGTGTGTGTTTGGACACACTGTGTTTGGCTGTTTGATCAGTAAACTGAGCCTGGATTTTTTTTTTTTTTTTTTTTTTTTTTTTTTTTTTTAGCCCAGGAATTGACAGATGAATACCAAGTGCTTTGTTGGCATGTGATGATCATGTATGATGATTACCTCTTAGGCATGCTTAAAGCACTATACCGGTATCAGCTTCTCTATGTCCCAAAGTTCCTAGCGCGGCAAACTCACCCTCTCCACATCTGGCAGGCAGCTGAGGAGTCCTCTGGTGCCTTCAGGACCCAGGGAAGCCCTGCTTGGGTGTCCTTGGGCCATGGCCTCCAGCACCACCTGGTAGAGGGGCTGGGTGATGAGCGGTGTTGGCAGCTCTCGAAGGTAATCCTTGAGGATGCCTGTGGACAGAGGGGTCCTCTCTGGTTACGGCACCCTGGCTTCTGAAGGTGGAGGACTCATCGGGGCCGACAGTGGGAGTGAGAAGAGGGCAGGCAGGGTGAGAAAATAAGATAAGACAGGAGAGAGGAGGGTGCACTGGGGCCTCCAGACCAGCCTGGAGGAGACAGTCGAAAGGAACGGGCAGACAATGGAGAGAGGCCATGCTGACCTGTGATGACATTGATATCGGGGTACACATCTTCAGAGAGGCACACAGCTGCACTGTCCTGCTCAAAGGCATCTCGAAGCTCTTTCTTCACCGCGGCTGAGCCACAGAGACGGTACAGCCCCACGACCTGGGGATAAAGACAGAGGAAGAGTCTCCCTGGGGTCCAGACAGCACGACATGGATATTTCGACAAGGGTGACTGTGGAAGTTAGGGCCTGGGAGGGTAGGGCCATTCACATGCATCTTCACGGGCTGCCTTCCCATTGCTGTCACAGGGCCCCCCCGAGCCAGGTCTAGTAGTTCAGCACTCCGAGGACAAGGCAGGAGGATCACGTAGGCTAAAGATTACAGAGTGTGTTCAAGGCAACCCTGGGCAACCTGGTGAAGCCCCATCTCACAAGGTAAAAGGCTGAGGGTGTAGCTCAAAGGTAGAGTGCTGGCTGAACATGTACACGGCCCTATGTTCAATCCCTGGCACCAGGAATAAAACCAAACCCAAGACATATAACCCAGCTTCCTAAATCCCTCAGGTTTTACCCCTTGTCTAGAGTCTCTTTCCTCTGACCTCACCTCTTCCAGGACCCCTTCTCCGGCTAACCCAAGCAAGTGAGGAAGTCGGGGGCTGCTTTAAGCTGTGTAGACCCCCTCCTCCTCTCAGGAATTTATGTTTTTGAGATAGGTGCCACCATTCTAGGCTACCTCCCCCCTTTTTAACTCCACCTGCCAGCTAGTTTGACACGTATGAAAGTCAACCATCTTTTTCTCACTCCAAAAGCCTGAGCTTCATGAGGGCCGAGATCTTGTAATAAAATGGACGTGTGACCTGTGGGTCCTGGTGCTGTGGAGGAGCGCTGGTGAAGGGGTTCCAGGGAGTATGTCTAAGGTAGCAGAAGTGAGAGACAACAGCTCACCCGCAGCCCTCGGCACTCGATCTGCCCCACACACTTTCGGATGATGAGAGGCACCTGGCCTGGAGACTGCTCACGTTCTACCAGAAGCTGCAGCGGGAGCCCGAAAACACGGGGCTCCACTGTGACAGGGGCTTCTTGCTGTTCCGACAACGTTAGCTTGGCATACAGAAGTCCCTGGGGTTCCAGTCGAACGGCCAGTTGTTGCGCTTGGCACCCTGAGATGCAAGAAGGACTAAGCCAGTTTGTCCTAAAGGTTTTGTGTCCTGGCTCCCCTCATCTAGGTCACCCTCTCACTCATGAAGCTCAGCCACCCTGGGCACCATGGGAGAACAGGATGCCCTTAGCTGGGTCTTTGTGTCTTGCTCTTCCTTCCTGGAAGTCCCATGTCTTACCTCGAAAGATGGTTGGCAGTAGCACAGTGCCCTGGGCACAGGGCCGGTGCCGCCTCACACCAGGGTCCCACGCAAGTACCAAGGCCCGCAGCAGCCGAGCGGCCTCCAGCTCCAAGTGGAAGGTGTGATCCAGCCTCAGGAAGTCTGGCCCGCCTCGAAGTGGCCCTGTGCGGGCCCGAGCTACTCCATCCACTTGGAGAAGACAGCAGAGATCACGAGGAGTAGCCCCCGGAGTTGGCCGCAGACCCCCTAGCCCATACAGGTGCAGGCTGAGACGCCCCCAGAGCGCGGCTGGAGGAGCCCGGGCTGATGGGCCCACTTCATAGGGCCGGAAGGCAGTGGGTGATGGTGGTCCCCCAGGACGCTCCGGCGAATCCCCATCGCTGAGGTACCCACCCCTTGGGCTCCTAGTCCCTCCAGCCACTGATGCTTGCCCAGGAGTCGCCACACTGCTGTCCAGGTGGTAGCGGCTGATGACAGAGCCTGCTGGGGCGGTCCTCTCTCGTTCCCTACTAGTGCGAGTACTTCTTAGGCTCAGGCGGCGGCGCAGCTCTGGAAGCTTTTTCATCTTCATAGAGAGGCGCCTTGCAGGGCCTGGGGACTTGGTACGGGAGGTTTTGGTAGGGGGGCTGGTAGGGGCTGCACCTGTAGGGAGAGCAAACTTGAGCGTCTAGGGCCTGGGCTTGGAGTATGGATCGTGTGGTCCCTAGGGGCTTGGCAGAATAAGGCGTGGGCACACCTGGAGTCTGGGGTGTGAGGCTTGTGCATACTTGCAGGTGAGAATGTGGATATAACACGTTGTGCCTACCTTGGAGGATCGGGCCTTCTGGCTCAGAGGAAGCTAGCTGCGATCCCACGGGCTCAGGTGCTGGAGGTCTGGGGTCTTCTTCAGGGATGGGGTTGTACCAAATCTCACCAGCAGGCTCCCCACTGCTAGGTGTCCTAGGCCCTAAAGATATCTCCTCCGGTGGTTTAGCCCCTCCTAGCACCCATCGGCGGCTACTGGGCTCCAGGCTTTGCAGGTAGGCACCGCGAGCGGGGCTCCGAGGTGTCTCGGGGCTGAGTGGTACCTCTGCTCCAGCCTGAGACCCTTCAAGGACGCGAGGTTCTGGTTCTGGGGGTTTGGGCTCTGAGCGCTGGGCTGGGCGGCCTGGTGGAGAATGAAGACAGTAAGACCCAACTCTCAAGTCCCCAGGGGTCCAGGGCAGCGGTCCAGCTAATTGGCTTCAGCCCTCACTTCCCATAACCAATTGACAGCGAGGAAGCACTTTGCGGGCCTGGAGCCTAAGTCACTGCCTCCTTGGACCCAGCTGTTTTGTTTGGTCCTAGCGACTAGGACCTTTGCAGTCCTAGTTTGGAGGTCCCTGCCTCAGCCCCTAGCATTCCAAAAGGGACTGTGAACCAGCCTCAAGAGTCCAGGTCAAATGTCCTTGGAACCTCGGATCACTTGGGTTCTGTCTCCTCTCTTTCAGACATTACATTAATGTTAGAATCTTATGCCTGTCCCTTCTCATTGAGTGGCCTTGTGCAAGTCATTTTCCTCATGCTCCATGTCCTGTTTATGAGATTCAATATCATCATATCCCCCACCTCCTCCCGGCTTGAGGGAGCTCAGTGTGAGAAGCAATTTTAGACAATAGGTTTGTAGCCCTGCTCAAGGCTTCAGCAGATGCTGCTGGGACGGCCGGAAAGGAAACGTGACGGGGAGCGCTGGTTTCTCAGTCAGACCCCTCCATTTCCCAAATTCTGTCCCCAAGTCCTCTTGGCTCTTGCCCTTCAGCCGGGACCAGACTTCTACAGTCAGTGCCCCACTACTCCCGCCCCCTTATCTTGGCTCTATTCTCTCCCTGACATCATAGTTGATTTCCTGTGTGTGTTTATGTGTGGGCACCCGGATCCCTTCTCTGGCCCTGGGACCCTTGGGACTCCCTGGGAAAGGCCCGGGAGGAAGGATCAGGCACTTGGCGTGGTGGCCTCCTTCCTTTAACTGGTTCCTTCCTAGTCCTCCTACCCTTTTATTTCTTTAAGGTCCGGTCTTGCTGTCTGTGGACCCCAGATTTAAGCATCTCCTATTTCCGCCCTCTAACCTTCTGTTCCATGTCTCTGTCATCAGAAGCATAGTCCAGAGGATTGTTTAAAGTCAGTTCACAGGCCCTGGACAAATCACCCAACAAACACGTGCCTCAGTTTCCCTGTCTTAATAAAGAGGACGGTTTCTTGGGGCTGCCCACGGTAGGTATGGCTGCAGTCTCTGGCGCGATGACGGCACGGAGGTGGGGAAAAGACTGCAATAATAGATATAACCCCGGACGACCTCTGTTGGGTACAGGAGTGTGTCCCCCATCTCTCATCCTCAAGGGCTCCTGGTGGGTGCCCACCACCCAGACAGGCCATGTCGATGCCGCACAGCTGTTCCCTACCCGTCCCCGCCCCGCCACTCTCTGGGCGCCCCGTCGAGGCCCCATTTCCTGTCAGGGGCGAGGCCCCCCCCTGCTGGGCCTTGCAAGGATCCCAGGGGCTGGCATCTCTGGCCAGCTGCACATAACGGTCCGCGGCCCCCGCCGGACAAGGTTCCGGTCCATATTCCTCTCTCGCATCAGGGCTCGGTCCCGGCTTGCTCATTAGGTCCCGCTGCGTACCCTACCGGGGACCTGGGAACCTGAGGCTGAGCGGGACGCCCGTCTCTTCCTTTCCTGGAGCCCCCGCACTCACCGCGGTCCTTGGCATCTGACTTTTTCCGGGGAAGTTTCTCCCGACCCCGCAAGCGGGAGAAGGTCTTCCTGAGCAGCGGCTCGGCCATGCTTGGGCCGCGGCCCGGCCGAGTGCGCGCCCCGGGGCTGCGGCCGCCCGCCCCGCCCGGACCGGCCCGCCCGCCCCCCGGCCCGCGCCAGCAGGAAGCGCATTCCGGGAATGCTTGGCCTTAACTTTTTTTTTTTTTCTTTTCCCTTCCCGCGGCCCGAGCAGGCGATGCTGGGAGATGTAGTTGCCTGGGGCCGGGAGGGGACATGATCGGGGTGCTAGGCTGATCGGCCACTCTTCAACTATGAATGTCATGGCATAGGCTGGGCCTCCATAACCACCATCCTGTGTGATGACGTGCAGCAAATTTTGTCGGCTCCCCCAAACCGCATCCGAGGTACATATAAGCGCATGTCTTTCCTCCCGTTTATCGACTCCCCCCACATCACCCACGATTTTTCCTTGGGCACCCAAATGCCATTTCTTGTCTCCCCCACCCGACCCAATTCTCTCACTCCCTAACTCAAGTTACTATTGCTGCTTGAACGATCCTCAAGCTTAGTGATGTCAGACAGCCTTGATGCTCGCTGTGGGGAACGTGGACCCGGCAGAGATGATATCGTCAGCTTTATCTCTGCTTAGTCGAGAACACAACAAGGATAGAAGCGGTGAAATCGGAGGCTGTGTTATTGTTTAATTGGTACTGAAAGCCCTGAGCCTGGACAACTTTCTAAAGTAGATTTGAGTTCATGGCTCCGAAGGTCCGTTGCACAGTGATGGCGTCATAGCAGTACTCAGGACAGGAAGAGGGGAAAAAAAAATCTTAGGTTTGGGCTCATTCTTACAACTTTACTTTTTAGTGTGTGTGTGTGTGTGTGTGTGTGTGTGTGTGTGTGTGTGTTTCTGTGTTTATGTCACATGCATCTGGGGGCCCAGAAATGACAGGGGTATCTGATTCTTCTGGAGTTTGAGTTACAGGTGATCGTGAACCACCAGACATAGAGGTGCCAGGAACAGAATCTGAGTCTCCCCGAGGTGCAACAAGCACTTTTAACTGCTCGAGCTCTCTCCAGCCCCACAAAAAAATAACTTTTGCAAGAACTGATTTGGTCTCAGAGAACTATCTTGTGAAAGCTCCCAACAACAGGCCACTTTCATCACGGCTAGCCTCTGCTACACAGAGGGCTAAGCTTTCAACACATGAACCGTGGCACAAGCCACAAGTAAACTAAAGTTCAGGTCTCTTAACTGGTGCCAGTCACAGGCTGGAGCTCCACCGGGATAGTGGACTAAGCACGTAGGTGGACACCTATGTGTTCTTGGCTTCCTCCCAGTTCGGTAGTTTTGGGGTCATCGATGGGTATGCAGGAGTCTAAAAGTTAACAGTGCGGAGTAGGAGGAGGAAGACCTGAGCAGCCTTGCTTGTCCAGGCACACGCAGGAGAGACCCTGGTGACAGTTTGAAAAGATCTAGTACATGCTAAGAGACTGGAACGTTTGCTGGGCCTCACAGCCAGAGTTAATTATACACCTCGAAGTCACTCAGGACTGCCATTCTCCCAGGTACTCAGCCTGTTTGTTTTACTTGCCCAAGAACAATATAGCAATCAACTTCACTTATCTTGCGGTTCCCACACAATCAACGTTTTACAACCTAACAGTAACACAGAGCTGTAATCTTAAATTACCTACTCCCGAGCGGATAATTCACGGGAAAGCAGCAAACACAGAAACTGAAAGCACGTTTCTACAATCTACCAAAAGAGTTGGAAGTCTCCGTTCCTGGAATACAGTTGACAAACCCTGATGCTTGTTAGCTGTGTCGGTTAGGAACAGATGGAGTCGTAAAACTCTGTTCAAGATTTCTGTGAAGTATCCCATTCTGTGCCATTCAATACATACAGAGCAAGAACACTCCTGTCTCTTAAACACACACACACACACACACACACACACACACACACACACACACACCCCTCATACAACACAGAGAATAGGCAGACACAGGAACAGACACAGAGGCAGGCATAAATTCAGGCTCATGCAACAGACAGAGGACAGGAAACAAAGGAAGTGTGAAGTAGAGACTTCAAATCTGCATTTGACTCCAAGAAGGAGAGCATTTGTTTTTTTAACGTAACACGGATGCATCATCGGTAACTCAGAGTTAATCGCTTATTAACCTGGGCAGGAAATAGTGTTATGACCACTTTAAGAAATAAAACCAGCATCACACTCACCTTTCATGCTACATCCAGTGCCCAGGCTGGACTTAGAACTCAAATCACGTTAAGGCATATTCCTATGCAGTCTAATCACTACTGCTCACTCCACCCACCCAGAAGGTGTAGATTGCCGCCATAAGCTCCATGGATTCTCGGGTCCCATTGAAGTGCTTGGTAGAGACTTTTCTCCATTTCCAGCGAAGTTCTTGTCCCACACACCTCTAAGAGTACAAGTGGGAGGAGGTGCTTTACTGTCCATTTGGGATTAGCAACTTCAGATAGGTTAAACTGGCTTAAGCACTTGGGATTTAAATGAAACAAGGTTGAATTCTTTGTAGCACTAACCAAGAGCAGCCTTTTTTAGAGATAGTCTGCAGATCACTGTCCGGCTTTCTTAAAGCGGTGGCCACAGACTTCCAAAGTTGTGGCTAGGACTAGAAGTCTGGAGCCGTGGATCTCGGGAGCGGTGGGCTGGAAGCAGCCGCAGGAGAGCATTCCCATCTGCTGGCTATCTCAGAAGTCTTGCGGGCTGAGTCAGGAACGAATCTCCCCGCCAGCTGGCACTAGCTGAGTCACTGAGGTTGGCTTGAGGCAGAAGCCTCAGGCTTTAGTTGCTGATTGGTCTGTCCAGGTAAGTCTAACCTTGAAGTCTTCAGGCTTCTTCCTCTGGAAAGAGCCAGACCATCTGGGGCTGGGTTCCCAGCTCAAGCTAGGAGCTGGGCAGGTGCAGAAGTCTTTCTTCTTTCCCGCCTCTACTGGTTTCTGCAGCTGCTCTGGCTTTGCAGTTCCAAATGTCCAAATTTCTAGAGATGCCGTCTAAGTACAAATGTGGGTATGCCAATAAGATGAAAGGAATGGCACTAATCTATCAAACCTGGCTGGTGAGAGGAAGAACCCTGAGCTAGCTAAAAGTTGTCGGAAGTTCACGATCAGATCTGTAGATCTTTGTCTCGGTAGAGTCAGAGAAACTACAAAGAAAGTTTCTGCCCATCCCTGGTTAGTACTTTGACCTTTGAAGGCAGCCTACTGCTCCCTTCAGCCAGATATGTCCTTCTACAAGGTTAGGTGTATGTGTATGCTGGGATGGGGGGCGGTTGGAGTGGTGTTACTACAGATAGCAGTTCCTCTGCCCTGAAGGCTCAAGCACACCAGCTGTCAGTTCTATATCAGGGAATCCTATCAATCTCTCTGGCCAAAGACTTACTTTGGCTTCAGTTTAGGTCTTCCTGTTCTCTCTCTCTCTCTCTCTTCCCAAATTAAAGTTTTCCTGGAGTCAGGCTAGATAAGACTTAGGAAGTAAACACACATGTCTCAGGAAGTTCTTGAAATTTACAAGATTCACCAGACCTCCTCAGGATTAAATAAGCAGTGACAATCATTAGAAAGGGGCTTCCTTAGTGAGTCTTAATGAGTTTTTCCTCCAGGGTACAACAGATGTAGCTCAGTGGCAGAGTACTTGCCTAGGATACACAAGACCCTTGGTTTGATCCTAAGCAGTGAAAAAATAAATTGTGAAGTTCTGTGACTTCCTCTATTGTGTCATCAAACAGGTCTTGTGGGACTTCTAAATGCAGGTTCGTGTAGATTAAAATATTTTCCCCATTCTGTGGAGTTCACAGAAAAATGGACATTTGGCAGTTAGAACTCCCATGAGACCCTCCACCCCCTCCAGATGAAGCTTCAGTGAGTTCTCAGAGTGTGCTGCAAGTGACTTCTGGCCACTCTCGTCAGCTTGTCTATCATCTTTAGGTCTCTCCCTCCAAGGGGTAGCCCTGAGCTATCTCAGGTACAGGTGTAGCCCATATAAATGGCTACCAACTTCATGATGAATAAGGTATCGTATGTGTGTGGGTTCATATCAACTTGAATTGGAATCCTGCATGTCTGGCATGGTCTTGGGACAGTATGTGTATTTGAGTTCACAGTTTTGGGTTTTGTTTGTTTGTTGTTTTGTTTGGCTGCTCAGGAGAGGGAGAGAGAGAGAGAGAGAGAGAGAGAGAGAGAGAGAGAGAGCCAGAGATGACTATGAAGGATCCAGACTCTCTTGTCTGTAACAACTGTGAAGTAATTTACTCTAGTAGACCAGCATTACTTACAAGGTTGATGTCCCTAAAACTTAATTCCGTCCCCATAGGCTATGTTTCTTAAAGGTCCCACTGTATCTCAACACAGCCTGAAGTGGAAACTTCTGGTTTCTTTGGAAGGTCAATTGTGTTGGATGGTGTTTTGCTGGGGCAAGCACGTGAAGGAGTGTTTACCTGAAGCGGACACAGATGAAAGGATGTTGTGCTAGAGCAAGCATGTGAGTATGATAAGGGATTCTTCGCTAATGACACACATGTATTGACTCACCTTATATTGGGTAACTCAGCTCCATTTGTCATGACTCCAGAGAAAAACACACCAAAGACAAAACGAAACAAAGCAAAAACAAAACAAAACTTCTGGTGGTGTGCTGGTGGCCTCGTGCCATTTCTGCAGACTCTGGCCAATTGGCAGAGTGATATCAGCTGATGTAGACTCACGTGGAGCTTTGCTAAGCCACAGTCATGTGCTGAGGCAAGACTTGTGGAGGACACATGATGTCTGGAGGGAGTATAAATAGGACTCAATGGGCAGTGATGGAGGCTCGCTTGAGGCTTTGCAATGCTTCTTGGTCTCGATTCTTTGCTGATCTTCACCTTGTTGAGAGACGCGCGACAGAGAACTTTTTCTGGCATCCCTGGTGGTCCTGGTTCCTCCTGGTGACTTGTGCTGATTCAGCTGAGGCTGGGCTGTCTCTGCTAGGCTGTGCCACTGCTGCTGATTCCTGTTTGCTATCCCAATGCTACTGAAGTGGACTCTTGATGTATTCATGAGGTGTCTGTGGGCAGATTGAGCTGCTGCTGCTGGTTTCTGTGAACTGAACGGCTGACTTCCTGACAACGCAGATGGGATTTGCTCCAAAGAACAATTTCTAGACAGGTCCACTTCCCTTGTATCCTAAAAACCTTTCTTTTTCACTCCCTCTGATGGGTGGGTGGTAGGCTAGAAGGAAGGATAACGCATTTAAAAACCCATATTAAAAGTAGGGCTGAGAAAAATCAAAGCTATAACAGCCACACTGGGATCAAGCTTGGTAACACATAGAAGGATGGTGGACACAGTCAAGCCATATATAAACCATACCCACTATAGATGTCTCTGTTTCAGTGGAGCCTCTGTGGTATCCTAGGCTTGTTATCACACTGCTTCATTCATTCAATCCATCACACGCACGCACGCACACACGCACGCACGCACGCACTGAGGGTCTCACTGTGTAGTCTAAGCTGGCCATAAACTCACAGAGATTCACCTGCCTCTGTCCTCTGAGTACTGGGATTAAAGGTGTGAGCCGCCACGCCCAACATTCTACACGTATATTTTGAGTGAGTAGCCATTGTATTAAGCATACGGGTGTAGGCTTGCACCTGGTAACACAGAGGAACATCCACCTCAGTTACGTTGGTCTGGGGAGAAGGAGCCATGCCCTCTCGCCTATTGCTCCCTGCGGCAGGTGAGAGAGTTGGCCCTTGTGGCAAAGGTGCAAATGAACTATCTCTGTGCACAGGGAAAAAGGAGAGATAACCCTGCCGCTTGCTGGCTGTAGCATTGGGTGAACAAGCTGGGGCAGTGGTGGAGTGTGTGCCCTGGTCTAGTAGAAGTTTGGCCTGGTTTTGCCTCCTCCCCCCATGTTTCCCAAAATAAGACTCAGACTAAAAATATATTTACAAATAACTTGGCCATATGGCTGTGTTCTTTTCTGACCAGACTCATAACTTAAGATAACTCGTTTATTTTAATCCATGTTGTGCCGTGTGGCTGGTTACCTGTGCTCATGTACCATGGCTATATCTTCCTGGTGACTCTCCTGCCTGGCTGTATTCCAGAATCCTTTCTCTCCCCTGAATGTCCTACTTCTATTTCCTTCCTAAGCCATAGGCCATAGGCTTCTTGGTTGACATCCATGCAATACTCAAGTTATTTTCTCTATGCCCTGGCGATGTGGACACAGGAGAGCTGGTGGGCTGACCGAGTCAGCTACCCACCAGTCCTACATCTAGGGCTTTGAGTTGGCCCACCTCAACGTCTCCCCATACCTGTGATCTGCTGGGACTTGTGAAATGGCCAGCCCTTCAGATCCAAAGCTGCAGAATCTCCATGACTCAGGGCAGCAACAGGATATTGGAGAGGAGTCCTGGTGAGGATCCAGCATTGACAGCGACACACTAGAGCTTCCATGGCAATATTTTTCCATCTCATTTTGTTTTCTTTGTGTGTGTGCGTGTGCGTGTGTGTGTGTGTGTGTGTGTGTGTGTGAATGTGAATGTGTGTGTGAGTGTGAGTGTGTGCATGAGTGTATGTGAGTGAGTGTGTGAGTGTGTGTGTATGAGTGTGTGAATGTGTGTGAGTGTGAGTGTGTGTGAGTGTGTGAGTGTGTGTATGAGTGTGTGTGAGTGTGTATGAGTGTGTGAGTGTGTGTATGAGTGTGTATGAGTGTGTGTGAGTGTGTATGTGTATGAGTGTGTGTGTGAGTGTGTGTGAGTGTGTGTGAGTGTGTGTGTGAGTGTGTGTGTGGAGGGGGCAGGTTGCAAGAGCAGAGAGCAGATACGATGGGATGGCGAGATGACTGGGATTACGGTGCATGATGTAATATTCACAAAGAAACAAAACGTTTTTAAAAAAGACAGTACACGGATCTGCTCTGTCAGCGCACTGTCAAATTGACATTGGAGATTTATACAAATGAATATATGTGTTAGTCTTCTGTTGTTGTATGCTTTATTTTATATAGTCCCCCCCCCCCCCAATCTGGTCTATTTCCTGAATAAAGACACAGAAACTGGTATTTTATTTACAAGCTATAAACCTAGACCAGGCAGGTTCTGAGCTAGACTAATCCTTCCACCTGGTTGGAATAAATGACTGGGGCTTATTGCTGGGCAGAAAGGATTGGAAGCCATGCCTGAGAATTGAGTGAGGGGTCTTGAGAGAGACCACAAGGAAGAAAGAAAGAAAGAAAGGAGAGAGAGAAGAGATAACAGGAGGCCATCATCAGATGGAGTGGACCAGAAGCACAAAGCCACAGGCAATCAGGAAGCGGAAAGTAACGAACCAGTACCCAGCTTGCTTTCTCCTTTTGTTGGCGATTGGTTCTAAGACTTTGATTCTGTCGGGAATCTGCATGTCCAGACTCTGAAGGTCCTTATCCCCAATTGGTTTTTGATTGATCAATAAAGATGCCATCGGCCAATGGCTGGGCATAGGGTAGGACACTTAGAGCTGCGTGGGTGAGAATGCAGAGAGGAGCAGGACAGGATCATCATGGCTGGGGAAAGTAGGATGGGATGAAGTAGCTGCAGGAGATAAAACCAACCAGCCATGTGAGATTTCGGGCCTGGGTTGATAAAAGAAGGTTTGGGAGTGTCCAGCCTTTGAGGTAGCGAAGGCATTTAAAAATAAGCTAATGTGTGTGTCTTTCTTTATTTTTTTAAAAAAGATTTATTTATTTTATGTATATGAGTACACTGTAGCTGTCTTCAGACACCAGAAGAGGGCATCAGATCTCCTTACATGGTTGTGAGCCACCATGTGGTTGCTGGGAATTGAACTCAGGACCTCTGGAAGAGCAGTCAGTGCTCTTAACCGCTGAGCCATCTCTCCAGCCCCGTGTGTGTGTGTGTGTGTGTGTGTGTGTGTGTGTGTGTGTGTGTGTGTGTGTGTGTGTGTCTGTCTTTGTCTTTCATTTGATGATCTAAAGATAGTTTCTGGGCAGGTGTACTCTTGTGATCCACCAGGAGCCAAAGCAGTGTAGCTAAAATGTATCGCTACATCTTTTTTTATTTAGTCCAAGCAGATTGCATTTACCCACATTTAGCGTAAATCTTCCCACTTTGGTTAACCTAATCAAGAAAACCAATCACTCACACAGGCTTCGGCAATACCTCATCTTTATCTAGATAGTCTCTCATGGGCATGTGCAGAGACTCTCATGTGATCTTTATCTAGATAGTCTCTCGTGGGCATGCCCAGAGACTCTCTCCTATGTGATCCTAGATCCGGTCAAATCGACAATCAATATAATCCATCCCAAGCAATACGAGATTCAGGTTTCAATGTCCATAAGTCTCACTAACCAATTCCCTGATGCATGGTTTATGGCTGCCTTAATGGTTCAGTTGCAGGGCAGGATCATTGCACCAGAAATCATGTAGTCTGTAAGGAGACAATAATGGCCATTCAGTTCTTGGCAGAGAAATTTGCTGATGTCTAAGCTCTGATGTGGCTCACCAATGGGTTTGTTCTGAAGCCCAAGACTGCCCATGAGCACTGAAATTTTGTTATAATCCCCTATGCTCTGGGACAGTCCCAGGGATACTACAGCATAGTGCCCAACAAACCCGGCTGCCCAACCATGTGTCACTCAGTTCTCTATTACTTCTCTGGATACCTTATACTTTTTCTTCACAAGGTAATGTTACATGTGTTACCTCCCAAAGATACATTGTAGCCAGGCAAATTGGGATGGGCCAGGGTAACTTCAATTGTCCTTTGGAAATCACATTATTGCTACCTGGTAGCCATTCTGTACAACTGCAGCTTCACTCAAACTTAGTCTGATTAGATCAATGTTTCTCAGCCCAGGGGTCCACTAGTTTGGAGGTAGGGAGATTGGACAACTCTTTCACAGGGCTCATGTAAGTCCATTAGAAAACATAGACATTTATATTATATTCATAATATAGCAAGATTACAATTAGTAGTACCAAAAATATCTTTTTTTGGAAGGGGTAGTCACCACAACCTGAGGAACTGTATTAAAGAATGGAAACGTTAGGAAGGTTGAGAACTAGGGCACTGGATGACTCTATGGGCAAAGGTGCTTGCTGCCAACTCTGAGGGCCCGAACTTGATTCCTGAGAACCATTTGGTGGAAGGAGAGAACAAATTCCAACAAGTAGTCCTCTGACTTCCACATCAGTTCCCGCTTTTGTAAACATAGTCATGAATGCAAACACACATACATAATAAATAATTTTAAGGTGTAAAAAAAAAATTCTTAAGCAAAACCATTCCCAAGCAGGACGCTATGGTGGCTTTGTATCCCTGTTTCCTAGGAGTCAGAGATAAGGTTGAGCCTTGGAGTGCCAGGCTATTTTGGGCAACATAGTGAGATCTTGTCTCCAAACAAAATAAAATCAGAAAACAAAACCCAAACCCAAGTGAGGCCTGGTAGTACACATGTGTACTACCAGCACTTGGGAGGGTAAGGCAGTAGGGCCTGGGGTTTGAAGTCAGTCTGTGCTACATAGCTGGGTTCTATTTCAAAGGAAACAAAAACTCCTCCCTCTCCCCAAAAATCAACCAAGCAACCAACCCCAATCCACATCCCCACCCACAAAATATCTGTTTTCCAAGTTTCTGCAGGACCCTCAGCAGGTCCACTGGTGCTCAAACTGTAAGGCTTATCAGACGCCCTCAAGGGATGTTGAAATTATGATGTAGGGTTCTGGGATGAAGGCTGAGCCTTTCTTCTTGACAAGCTGTCCTGATGGGGTCTAGCTTGATGGACACCTTGGATTCAGGAACTACTTTTTCTGTTACTTTCTTTCTTCTTTCGGCATTGGGATTAAGCCCAGGGGTTTGTACGTGCTAAGAAGTGCTAGGGAAAGAATCATCTCAGGGTCAAACAAAGGATGATTTCTTTTTGTAGCGCTCACTAGAGCCCAGACTGGGCTGGCAAGCACACTGGCCAAAATGGCTCTTTTATCACTGACGTAGATTGTGCTGATGGGAGCTCAGTTTCGCAAACTGATTAGATTGGCCTACTGGTAAAGAATGAGGGGAAGGGTTAGGAAATTGGGCTCCTGTTGGGTTTAATATTTCTAAGAGGGGAAAAAAAAGAACTTTTTTTTAAAAATAGGGAAATGCTTTATTTCTGAACTGTATCGAAATTATCTACTTTTTGTAGAATTAGTAGACTGTTCTGTGAGGCATTTCCTGGGAAGACACACACACACACACACACACACACACACACACACACACACACCTCACACATCAAAGACAGAGAACCCACAACAGACCGAAGTAACATTGCAGCAATTTGGATAACTGAAGAGTTTATTGACAGGAATAGAGGTGAGGGGTTTCTAAGATGAGCAGGGATGACTCCAAAGCAGATGTATCCTTTAATGAAGTCCACCATTTAATGAAGCTACCACCCTGGGGCTTTCTGCACAATTTACAGGCAGCTGGAGAAGGTTCCTGGCCTTCCTGGTGCAGCACCTCTGGTAAGCATCTCCTCCCCCAGCAGCTGTGTCAGAGTGGATAGCCTGGTGGACGAGTTCTGGTAAATCTCGTAAACTTCAGCCTTTCTGTTCTGTGAGATTCGTTTATTTGCAGTTTCAGGAGGCTCTTGAGGGCGGTGTTTCCAAGGAAACTGCTGAACAACAGAGTCCTAGGTAATCCCAAAGACGGGAGGAGAAAGACCACCAACCCGAGTCATCACGGCCACGTTAACTAAAATAAGGTTTGTAATTTATGTATATGGGCTGCCTCCCTCTAAGGTAGGGCTTGGGAGGCAGCATTGGGCATGAGGAAGACAAAACGTTTGTAGGTCAGGAGTAGGGGATTTTCAAGTGGGGAATTTGGTGGACAAAAAAAGGCAGAGTTAGGGGTTGGGGATTTAGCTCAGTGGTAGAGCGCTTACCTAGGAAGCGCAAGGCCCTGGGTTCGGTCCCCAGCTCTGAAAAAAAGAACCAAAAAAAAAAAAAAGGCAGTTACTGGAGCACAACAAGTTAGCCCTAATGACCTCCTAAAACAAAGGCATGGTTGTAAGATAGACTTAACAAGGTAGTCATCATATAACCTTCTGAAACCAAGGTAGGGTGGTGAGAAGGTTATAAGCAACTTCTTGAAACAAAGACATGATTGCTCTTTGTGTTAGGGTTCTTTAGAGTCATAGAACTTATGGAAGGCATCTCTCTCCCTTTCAATATATACATATTACATATAGAAAGAGGATATATATATATATACATATATATATATAACACTGAATATATATTGAATATGTACACATACATGGACTATTAGAGTGATTTACAGGCTTCAGTCCAAATGATCCAACAGTGGCTAGCTGTGAATGAAAGCCCAAGAATCCAGGAGTTGCCCAGTTCCACAAGGCTGGACGTCTCAGCTGCTCTCCTGTAGAAGCTGGAATCCTGAAGAAATGGGCTCCAATGCCAGTGAAGGAATGGATGTGTTGATGAAGTGAGGTAAAGAAGGTGGGCAATGAAGGAATCCTTCCTTCTTCCAGTTTTCTTATATAGGCTTCCTGCAGAAGGTATAGCCCAATTTAAAGGTAGGCTCTGGATTAAAGGGACGAGTCACCCCACCTCAAGATCCAAATCAAAAGCCCGTGACTTCCAGACTGAAGGTCCAAACCAAAGGCTTGTTATCTTCCTCAAGATCCAGATCATGGTGGGCCTCCATTTCTAGATTGCAGTTCATTCTAGATAGAGTCAAGTTGATAACTGAGAATGGCCATCATGCCATTCCTGGGACCAGCAATATAGAACCATTTCTAGTTAGGTTTAAAGGTGGGGTATAGCCCGATCCTTGAGAAACAAAGATCTAATAATAAACAGGAATGAACTTGTCTTTACTCTAAGTAATATGGAGGAAGGCTTATCTATCAGTCAACTAGGAAACATTTTAGACTTTGTGTTTAAGATCTTTTTTTTTTTTTTTTTTTTTTTTTTTTTTTTTTTTGGAGCTGGGGACCGAACCCAGGGCCTTGTGTTTGCTAGGCAAACGCTCTACCACTGAGCTAAATCCCCAACCCCCGTGTTTAAGATCTTTAAGACAGCTGCGTTTTGCTCTAGAAGTCTTAAGGAGGTCACGTGTAAATAAACAGGTATGGTGATGTTTGGGTAAAATTCTGTGGGCTTCAGAATTAGAATTTTTTATAATTGGAGCAGAAATATTCTTGTTTTGATTTTTTCCCTCATGATTAAAACAAAGCAAAGCAAAGAAAAAAAATATAAGAACCAGGACTCAGGGTAATGGAACATGTCTGTTACTGCAGCCCCTAAGAGACAAAGAAGCAGGAAGATTTCATGTTTGAGACCCACCTGGTCTATATAGTGAGACAGTCTTTAAACCACTCTTCAAAAGTCCCTAAAAGCCCCAAACAACAAACAAACAAACAGAAAACCAAACAAACCAGGAGCTGGAGAGAAAGCTCAGAGGTTAAAAGCACTTGATGCTCTTGTAAAAGACCTGGGTTCTATGTTCGTCTTCTACCTGGTGATTGGTAACACCAGGTCCTGGGATTTGAGCACCCTCTTTTGGTTCCTATAGATACTGCATGCATGAACTGCATTTACATGCTGGCAAAACATTTGTACAAATAAAAAAATGAATCTTGAAAAAAAAAGAAGATCCCACACAGGCCTTTGACCTCAGCACCACGGAGGCAGAGTGAAGCAGAACTTGAACTCTGTGAGTTCAAGTTTAGCCTGGTCTACATAGCAAGTCCCAGGGTGACCAGGGCTATATAGTGACACCTTGTCTTAAAAAGGAAATAAGTAAATAAATAAATACATATTAAAAATTATCTTCGTGAGAGAAGAATAAAGTTTAAAAACAAACACCCTTCTGGCAATGGGCGAAGAGACATCTTGGTGGTGGTGGTGTTCTTAGTCAAGGGCAGAGCAGATGGCAGTCCTTTGCTCATCTGAGCTTGAGGCCAGGCTTGGTGTCCAAAGCTGTCTCATGCCTAGGACTCATAAAGATCAAATCGAATCAAATCAAATCAAATCAAATCAGGTCTAGGCAGCACAACACAGGAGGAGGAAGACAGAGAGAGACCTGCAGGCTGCCATGCTGCCTGTAGACCTGCCCTCTGGCACATAGCACAAGTGGGCACACACCTGCTTGCTGCCACACCACACAGCACGAATGGAGGATGTCACTCAGGGGCCTGCTAACCTCATGGCCAGCCTGCAGAAGGAGGAGTGACCAAAATGTGTGAGTATGCTCAGATGGGAGAGAGACAGAAGTGGGACAGCTTGAGCATTATGAAGAGAGAGGGAACTAGAGATTAGAGCAGAGAGAGGAGTTGCCTGCTGCGAGTGACCAGCCCCCCTAACCTCTGGGGCCATGGAGATGTCCCAGCCCAAGCTGCCATTGAGGGCCATGTCTGAGTTGTGGCTACACAGTGGCAGGAGTTGGTGTTGATACCCATGACTCATACTATCAGTAGAGGACATGTGGATGGATGTCGATGGTCGGAGAAGCTACAGGACCATATGTATGACCAGGGGCTGTGTATAATTGTCCCCATCCCTCACTAGTGAGCAGGTCCTGTACCTCACCTGAGTAGCACAGTAGAACTGGCCCTGATAACAGGGGAAAGGGTGAACCAACCCTGAGGGTGAGAACACTGGAAAGCTGGCCCTGCCACTCGAGTGCAACCAACGCAAGGCACAGATAGGTCAAAGCAGGTTAGCAAGACAGTGAAAAGGCAGATATACCCAGGACAGTGTGGGGTTGGCAGTCAACACCTCATTTGCCTGCAGACATCTTTATAAGTGGTCAGATCCCCAGCCGAGGTTTGGTTTGGATAGAGAAGGGGTGTAAGTACTGGTTGAGTGTCTTGAGGCACACATATCAAAACCAGGTTTCTGTGGTAGGCAAACCAGAGTGTTTATACCAAGAGGGTAGGAACAGGTCCGTGTCCTGCATAACGGGCCTCTGGAAATAGAGCAAGCCTTCCAGGAAGAACAGGGATGGAGCCTGGTTGAATGTGTCTCCTGTTGCATCAAATGGGGGAGGACCCAATGCTAGCTCGTGATGACAGGGAAAGCAGAGCTTAAAATCCAACCAAACCTTGGGAGTGTGGTACAGCCCTATAATCCTAGTACCTAGGTGCTAACTAGGAGAATTTGGAGTTCAAAGCCAGTCTGGTGTATAAGGCCGGCCTGAACTGCATGAAGCACCATCTCAAAAATTTTATATAGACATCAAAAGAGCTAAGCCTGGACCGTGCTGGAGAAGCCTGGAGTGCTCCGGCAGATCTTGTAAGAATTCCCTCTAGCAAAGCTTGTCTCGGAGCCCAAGTGGAGTGCTTTTGCTCCCTTTTTCAAATGTGCATTTTGAAATCTGGGACGTTGCTCTGTGACACACTGATTCATGGCCTGGTCAGTGCATGTCAGTGTGACGGGAAATGAGTGCTTGGACTTACTTACTACGCAACAAAAACGAGGGCCAGAGGTGAGCAAGCTGGATGCAGTGGCCACTTGATTTCTCACTATGCCAGGGCACAGAGCCACTGTCATCAGAGATGTAGGCAGTTGAGTTCCTTCTTGAAGCAATGTTACTGCCTGTCTAAACCATGACAGGCCAACTCTGCAATCAACTGGGAACTGCATTAAAGAACTCTGGGAAGCTTCCAGTTTCTGCCTGTGCCCGGAGTTGACCTGGTGCCACAGGTCTCTCTACTCAAATCTCATGGGGGAGAAAGCTAGACTCTCAGAAGTGTGGACAATCCTGAGAGCTCAGGGGAGACCACCACTTCTGCTCACATTCCTGGCCCAAGAGAAACCCGCCTAGAGCTCTCTGGACACAGGAACCTAGGAGCAGTCAGGGAGAGGATCCTTTTGGTCTATGCCTGCACACAGAGCTGAAAAGAAGTCACCAGGAACACTAACACACCTGAGAGCAAAGGTAAGACTACCACTTCTGCTCCGAGGGACCTGCCTGGAGCCCTCAGGGCATATGAACTCAGGAGCAGCGTGGGACAGGACCATTTTGGTTTCTGCCTCTGCCAGAAGCTGACCCAGTCCCATAGCTCTCTGTACCCAGATCCTGCTGGGAGAAAGCCCATCTCCAGGAGTGTTACACACAGGCTTATAGGCGGGTCAAGCCAGTGTCAGAGGCAGCAAGACCAGCTAACACCAGAGACAACCTGATGACAAGGGGCAAGTGCAGGGAACCTAAGCAACAGAAACCAAGACTACTTGGCATCATCAGAGCCCAGTTCTCCCACCAAAGGAAATACTGGACATCCCAACACACTGGAAAAGCAAGATTTAGATTTAAAATCACATCCCATGATGATGATAGAGGACTTTAAGAAGGACATAAATAACTCCCCTAAAGAAATACAGGACAACACAGGTAAACAAGTAGAAGCCCTTAAAGAGGAAACATAGAAATCCCTTAAAGAATTACAGGAAGACACAACCTAAGAGGTGAAGGAATTGAACAAAACCATCCAGGATCTAAAAATGGAAATAGAAACAATAAGGAAATCACAAAGGGAGACAGCCCTGGAGATAGAAAACCTAGGGAAGAGATCAGGAGTCATAGATGCAAGCATCACCAACAAAATATGAGAGATAGAAGAGAGAATCTCAGGGGCAGAAGATACCATAGAAAACATCGACACAACTGCCAAAAAAAAAAAAAAAAAAAAAAAAAAAAGAAAAAGGCAAAAACCTTCTAAACCAAAACATCCAGGAAATCCAGGACACAATGAGAAGATCAAACCTAAGGATAATAGGTATAGAAGAGAGTGAAGACTCCCAGCTTAAAGGGCAGTAAATATCTTCAACAAAATTATAGAAGAAAACTTCCCAACCTAAGGAAAGAGATGCCCATAAACATACAAGAAGCCTACAGAATTCCAAATAGATTGGACCAGAAAAGAAATTCCTCCCGTCACATAATAGTCAAAACACCAAATGCACAAAACAAACAATATTAAAAGCAGTAAAGGAAAAAGGTCAAGTAACATATAAAGGCAGACCTATCAGAATCACACCAGACTTTTCACCAGAGACTTTGAAAACCAGAAAATCCTGGGCAGATGACATACAGACCCTAAGAGAACACAAATGCCAGCCCAGGCTACTGTATCCTGCAAAACTCTTAATTAACATAGATGGAGAAACCAAGATAGTCCATGACAAAACCAAATTTACACAATATCTTTCTACAAATCCAGCCTTATGAAAGATAATAGATGGAAAACTCAAACACAAGGAGGGAATCTATACCCTAAAAAAAGCAAGAAAGTAATCTTCTTGCAAGAAATCCAAAAGAAGAGAGCCACAGAACAGAATTTCATCTCAGGCAACAAAAATAACAGGAAGTGACAATCACTATCCCTTAATATCTCTCAACATCAATGGACTCAATTTCCCAATAAAAACATATAGACTAACAGACTGGATATGGAAAGAGGACCCAGCATTTAGCTGCTTACAGGAAGCACACCTCAGTAACAAAGACGGACACTACCTCAGAGTTAAAGCTGGAAAACAATTTTCCCAGCAAATGGTCCAAAGAAACAAGCTGGAGTAGCCAGTCTAATATCAAATAAAATGGACTTTCAACCAAAAGCTATCAAAAAAGATAAGGAAGGACTGCTCCCAGACCCCGAGGGAGAGAGAGCTCACTTCCCGGACAGGTGGGCACTTCTGAGACTGCAGAGCGGAAGAGACCACCAACACTGCCCACCCCTGCCCACATCCCTGACCCAAGAGGAAACTGTATACGGTCTCTGGGTTCCCATAGATAAGGGACAGGAACAACAGGTCCCCTGCGTCTGAGACACCGCCAGAACCTGAAGGGACTGACCAGATAAACAGTTCTCTGCACCCAAATCCCGTGGGAGGGAGAGCTAAAATTTCAGAGAGGCAGACACACCTGGGAAACCAGAAGAGACTGCACTCTGCCCACATTACTGGTTCCAGAGGAAAACACCAAATGTCATCTGGAACCCTGATGCACAGAAGCTCCCGGAAAGGGTGGCGCAGGTCCTCCTGGTTGCTGCCCCCGAGAAGAGCTCATAAGCAACACCCCATGAGCAAACTTGAGCCTCGGGACCACAGGTAAGACCAACCTTCCTGCTCCAAGCGACCTGCCTGGTGAACTCAGGACACAGGCCCACAGGAACAGCTGAAGACCTGTAGATAGGAAAAACTACATGCCCGAAAGCAGAACACTCTGTTCCCATAACTGGCTGAAAGAAAACAGGAAAACAGGTCTACAGCACCTGACACACAGGTTTATAGGACAGTCTAGCCACTGTCAGAAATAGCAGAACAAAGTAACACTAGAGATAATCTGATGGCAAGAGGCAAGCGCAGGAACCCAAGCAACAGAAACCAAGACTACATGGCATCATCAGAGCCCAATTCTCCCACCAAAGCAAATACCAGAATATCCAAACACACCAGAAAAGCAAGATCTAGATTCAAAATCATATTTGATCATGATGCTGGAGGACTTCAAGAAAGACATGAAGAACTCCCTTAGAGAAACGCAGGAAAACATAAATAAACAAGTAGAAGCCTACAGAGAGGAATCACAAAAATCCCTGAAAGAATTCCAGGAAAACACAATCAAACAGTTGAAGGAATTAAAAATGGAAATAGAAACAATCAAGAAAGAACACATGGAAACAACCCTGGATATAGAAAACCAAAGGAAAAGACAAGGAGCCGTAGATACAAGCATCACCAGCAGAATACAAGAGACAGAAGAGAGAATCTCAGGAGCAGAAGATTCCATAGAAATCATCGACTCAACTGTCAAAGATAATGTAAAACGGAAAAAGCTACTGGTCCAAAACATACAGGAAATCCAGGACTCAATGAGAAGATCAAACCTAAGGATAATAGGTATAGAAGAGAGTGAAAACTCCCAGCTCAAAGGACCAGTAAATATCTTCAACAAAATCATAGAAGAAAACATGCCTAAAGAAAGAGATACCCATAAGCATACAAGAAGCCTACAGAACTCCAAATAGATTGGACCAGAAAAGAAACTCCTCCCGTCACATAATAGTCAAAACACCAAATGCACAAAATAAAGAAAGAATATTAAAAGCAGTAAGGGAAAAAGGTCAAGTAACATATAAAGGCAGACCTATCAGAATCACACAGACTTTTCGCCAGAGACTGTGAAAGCCAGAAGATCCTGGACAGATGTCATACAGACCCTAAGAGAACACAAATGCCATTCCAGGTTACTGTATCCTGCAAAACTCTCAATTAACATAGATGGAGAAACCAAGATATTCCATGACAAAACCAAATTTACACACTATCTTTCTACAAATCCAGCGCTACAAAGGATAATAAATGGTAAAGCCCAACATAAGGAGGCAAGCTACACCCCAGAAGAAGCAAGAAACTAATCGTCTTGGCAACAAAACAAAGAGAAGAAAAGCACACAAACATAACCTCACATCCAAATATGAATATAACAGGAAGCAATAATCACTATTGCTTAATATCTCTCAACATCAATGGTCTCAACTCCCCAATAAAAAGACATAGATTAACAAACTGCATACGCAATGAGGACTCTGCATTCTGCTGCCTACAGGAAACACACCTCAGAAACAAAGACAGACACTACCTCAGTGTGAAAGGCTGGAAAACAACTTTCCAAGCAAATGGTTGGAAGAAGCAAGCTGGAGTAGCTATTCTAATATCAAATAAAATCAAACTTCAACTAAAAGTCATCAAAAAAGATAAGAAAGGACACTTCATATTCATGAAAGGAAAAATCCACCAAGATGAACTCTCAATCCTAAATATCTATGCCCCAAATACAAGGGCACCTACATACGTAAAAGAAACCTTACTAAAGCTCAAAACACACATTGCACCTCACACAATAATAGTAGGAGATTTCAACACCCCACTCTCATCAGTGGACAGATCATGGAAACAGAAATTAAACAGAGACATAGACAGACTAAGAGAAGTCATGAACCAAATGGACTTAACAGATATTTATAGAACATTCTATACTAAAGCAAAAGGATATACCTTCTTCTCAGCTCCTCATGGTACTTTCTACAAAATTGACCACATAATTGGTCAAAAAACGGGCCTCAACAGGTACAGAAAGATAGAAATAATCCCATGAGTGTTATCAGACCACCACGGCCTAAAGCTGGTCTTCAATAACAATAAGGAAAGAACCCCCACATATACGTGGAAATTGAACAATGCTCTACTCAACGATAACCTGGTCAAGGAAGAAATAAAGAAAGAAATTAAAGACTTTTTAAAATGTAATGAAAATGAAGGTACAACATACCCAAACTTATGGGACACAATGAAAGCTGTGCTAAGAGGAAAACTCATAGCGCTGAGTGCCTGCAGAAAGAAACAGGAAAGAGCATATGTCAGCAGCTTGACAGCACACCTAAAAGCTCTAGAACAAAAAGAAGCAAATACACCCAGGAGGAGTAGAAGGCAGGAAATAATCAAACTCAGAGCTGAAATCAACCAAGTAGAAACAAAAAGGACTATACAAAGAATCAACAGAACCAAAAGTTGGTTCTTTGAGAAAATCAACAAGATAGATAAACCCTTAGCCAGACTAACGAGAGGACACAGAGAGTGTGTCCAAATTAACAAAATCAGAAATGAAAAGGGAGACATAACTACAGAATCAGGGGAAATTCAAAAAATCATCAGATCTTACTATAAAAGCCTATATTCAACAAAACTTGAAAATCTCCAGGAAATGGACAATTTCCTAGACAGATACCAGGTACTGAAGTTAAATCAGGAACAGATAAACCAGTTAAGCAACCCCATAACTCCTAAGGAAATAGAAGCAGTCATTAAAGGTCTCCCAACCAAAAAGAGCCCAGGTCCAGATGGGTTCAGTTCAGAATTCTATCAGACCTTTATAGAAGACCTCATACCAATACTATCCAAACTATTCCACAAAATTGAAACAGATGGAGCACTACTGAATACCTTCTACGAAGCCACAATTACTCTTATACCTAAACCACACAAAGACCCAACAAAGAAAGAGAACTTCAGACCAATTTCCCGTATGAATATCGATGCAAAAATACTCAATAAAATTCTGGCAAACCAAATCCAAGAGCACATCAAAACAATCGTCCACCATGATCAAGTAGGCTTCATCCCAGGCATGCAGGGATGGTTTAATATACGGAAAACCATCAACGTGATCCATTATATAAACAAACTGAAAGAACAAAACCACACGATCATTTCATTAGATGCTGAGAAAGCATTTGACAAAATTCAACACCCCTTCATGATAAAAGTCCTGGAAAGAATAGGAATTCAAGGCCCATACCTGAACATAGTAAAAGCTATATACAGCAAACCAGTTGCTAACATTAAACTAAATGGAGAGAAACTTGAAGCAATCCCACTAAAATCAGGGACTAGACAAGGCTGCCCACTCTCTCCCTACTTATTCAATATAGTTCTTGAAGTTCTAGCCAGAGCAATCAGACAACAAAAGGAGATCAAGGGGATACAGATTAGAAAAGAAGAAGTCAAAAGATCACTATTTGCAGATGATATGATCGTATATTTAAGTGATCCCAAAAGTTCCACCAGAGAACTACTAAAGCTGATAAACAACTTCAGCAAAGTGGCTGGGTATAAAATTAACTGAAATAAATCAGTAGCCTTCCTCTACACAAAAGAGAAACAAGCCGAGAAAGAAATTAGGGAAATGACTCCCTTCATAGTAGACCCAAATAATATAAAGTACCTCGGTGTGACTTTAACCAAGCAAGTAAAAGATCTGTACAACAAGAACTTCAAGCCTCTGAATAAAGAAATTGAAGAAGAGCAGCTCTCTGCTCCCAGACCCGGTGAGAGAGAGACCCAACCGCCTGGTCAGGTGGGCACTCCTGAGGCTGCAGAGCAGAAGAGACCACCAACACTGCTCACCCCTGCCCACATCCCTGGCCCAAGAGGAAACTGTATAAGGCCTCTGGGCTCCCGTGGGGGAGGGCCCAGGAGCGGCAGGACCCCTGCCAGAGACACCGCCGGACCCTGAAGGAAACAGACCGGATAAACAGTTCTCTGCACCCAAATCCCGTGGGAGGGAGAGCTAAACCTTCAGAGAGGCAGACAGGCCTGGGAAACCAGAAGAGACTGCTCCCTGCACACACATCTCGGACGCCAGAGGAAAAAGCCAAAGACCATCTGGAACCCTGGTGCACTGAAGCTCCCGGAAGGGGCGGCACAGGTCTTCCTGGTTGCTGCCGCTGCAGAGAGCCCCTGGGCAGCACCCCACGAGCGAACTTGAGCCTCGGGACCACAGGTAAGACCAAATTTTCTGCTGCAAGAAAGCTGCCTGGTGAGCTTGGGACACACGGAAGCAGAATTTCTCTAGAACCGGGCACGTTCTGGGTTTACCGTGAAAGACCCCAGCTTAACAGCAGTAACGCCATTTTATAAGGCTGTATTTAAGATGACTGGTTCAGAGAAAGGTTAAAACACTGAGTATAAAACAGCTGCCAAGCAGGATGTGTTTGGTTAAAGGCCTGGCAACAGGACGACTGTGGTTGAGCACCTGACAATGAAAAAAGCCCCGGGAGAGGTCCCACACCCTGGTGGGGGGCCGAGTCAGTCGTTATGTTCCAAGAAGGTAGCTAGGAAACTTGTCCCCGGGCTGAACCCTTGGGGGGCCGAGTCAGCCGTTATGTTTCAGGAAGGTAGCTAAGAAACTTGCCCCCGGGCTAAACCCTTGTCATATTAGAATCTACCAATTATATCCCTATAACCATGTATCTGTTTCTGTATGTTTGTTTTTGTTCCCCAAAATCCTATAAAAGCCCATCCTTGGTTCCATGGGGCGCGCCAGTCCCCCGAGTGACTGAAGCGCCCGCAGGTGCCTGTGCCTGTGTATCCCGACAATAAACCAAATCCTCTTGCTGATTACATCCTGTGGTGTCTCGGTCTGGTCTTTGGAGTTGGAGGGTCTCCATCCCGAGGGAAAGTTCTCCCTGAGAGCTTTTCATTTGGTGCGTTGGCCGGGAAAGGAGATCCTCCACCCAGGGACCACCGACCACCCACTGGGAGGTAAGCCGGCCGGCGTCTGTCTGTCTGTCTGATTTTGTCTCGTTCTGCCTTATTCTGTCTGTTCTGTGAGCGCTCAGCCAGGTTCTGTGAGCGCTCAGCCAGGTCTGTTCTGTGAGCGCTCAGCCAGGTCTGTTCTGTGAGTGCTCAGCCAGGTCTGTTCTGTGAGCGCTCAGCCAGGTCTGTTCTGTGAGCGCTCAGCCAGGCTGTTTGGAATTTGGGCGGGACGAAGAAGGAGCTGACGAGCTCGGACTTCTCGCCCCGCAGCCCTGGAAGACGTTCCAAGGGTGTTAGGGGCCCGACTTTTCGGGGCCCAATCTGGGAGAGGAGAAAGATCCGGACTAACGGCACCTCTGTCTGTATTTTTGGCTTTCAGAGGGCCCCGGACCTTTGCCACCTCCATCTGACTTTTTGCTTTCAGTTTGGTACCAAAGCCGTGCAGCACGCCTGTCTGTTGTTTGTTTGACTGTTGGTGTTGTTTGTTTTCTCTGTGTTCTAATCTTCCTTAGAACTAACATGGGACAGTCCCTAACAATGCCCCTAAGTCTCACTCTTGATCATTGGGAAGACGTCCACGACCGGACACACAACCAGTCCGTCGAGGTTAAAAAAAGGAAAATGACAGACTCTCTACACATCCGAGTGGCCCACTTTCGGAGCGGGATGGCCAGTAAATGATAAGATCATTATTTTACAGGTTAAAGATCGGGTCGTCCACGGACATCCTGACCAGGTTTCTTATATTATCACTTGAGAGAGTCTCACATTAAACCCCCCCCCCCCGGGCGGAACCCTTCGTGGACCCAAATTGGCCTCCCCTCAACCCCCAGCCTGCCCCCTCGGCCCCGCCCGGTCTGCCGGCCACGTCTTCCTCTCTCTACCTTTGTGAAATCAGAGCCTTCTAAGAAACCTGTCCTCCCGGCAGACCCAAACTCCCCTCTCATAGATCTTCTCTCTGACAGGCCCGGCTGAAACGGAGGAGGCAGAGCCACCGGCCAGATCAGTTGCCGGGCCACAGTCTGATAAGGGTTTCTCCCCTGTCGCAGGGAGATTGCACAATAAGCTCGAGGTGATGCCAGATTCAACCTCCCAGGCTTTCCCACTTAGACAGGGAACCGGTGGCCAGACCCAATACTGGCCGTTTTCAGCAGCTGACATTTACAATTAGAAACAACACAACCCTTCTTTCTCCAAAGATCCGGTGGCACTCACCGACCTAATAGAATCTGTTTTACTTACCCACCAGCCTACTTGGGATGACTGCCAACAGCTCTTACAGGCCCTCTTAACCTCAGAAAAAAAAAAACAAGGAGTGTTCCTAGAGGCCAAAAAACATGTTCTGGGAGATGATGGGCGTCCCACCCAGCTGCCTGAGGACCAAACTGGGATTTTAATACAGCTGAAGGTAAGGGACACCTACGCCTTTATCACCAGTTGCTTCTAGCGGGTCTCCGAGGGGCTATACGACGCCCTACTAATTTGGCTCAGGTAAAACAGGTATTACAGGAAGCAGGGGAAACTCCCTCCGCCTTTCTAGAGAGACTTAAGGAGGCCTACCGTATGTACACTCCCTATGACCCAGATGACCCAGGACAAATGACGAGTGTCTCTATGTCCTTCATCTGGCAGGCTGCTCCAGATATCAGGACTAAGTTACAGAGGTTAGAAAATTTGCAGGGCTATACATTACAAGATTTACTTAAAGAAGCTGAAAAGATTTTTAATAAGAGAAAAAATTGAGTCAAATCTTGGCCGCCGTAGTTCAGGGCCAAGAAAGGAAGGGAGATAGGGGGGAGCTCGAAAGGGGCTAAAGCTAGATAAAGATCAATGTGCCTATTACAAAGAGAAAGGGCACTGGGCCAGAGAGTGCCCCAAGAAGCCTGGCGGACCCCGAGAGCCTCGACCACGAACCTCCCTCTTGGCTCTAGATAAAGATTAGGGAGGTCATGGCCAGGAGCCCCCCCCCCCCCCCGAGCCCAGGGTAACGCTTAAAGTTGGGGGGCAGCTGGTTACTTTCCTGATAGACACAGGAGCCCAACATTCAGTCCTCACTCAAGCTTCAGGACAACTCAGCGACCGGATGGCCTGGGTACAAGGAGCTACTGGTGAGAAACAATACCGATGGACTACGGACCGCCGGGTTCAGCTGGCTACTGGTAAGGTGACCCATTCCTTCTTACATGTTCCGGACTGCCCGTACCCTCTGCTGGGCCGTGACCTGCTCACCAAACTAAAAGCACAAATTCATTTTGAGGAAGGAGGGGCCCAAATAACTGGCCCCCACGGAACTCCCCTTCAAGTTCTAACCCTACAACTAGAAGATAAATATAGACTATATAAACCGGGACAGGACAAGCCACAATCCCTAGAAATAGACACTTGGGTCACGAATTTTCCACTGGCTTGGGCAGAGACTGGTGAGTTGGGGTTGGCACTCCAACAGCCCCCCTTAATTATACAGTTAAAGGCCACTACAACTCCAGTCTCCATAAAACAATACCCCCTGTCACATAAAGCTTATCAAGGTATAAGGCCTCACATTACGAGGCTTCTAGATCAAGGCATCCTAGTCCCCTGCCGGTCGCCTTAGAATACGCCTCTTCTGCCTGTTAAGAAACCCGGCACTGGAGATTATAGGCCAATACAAGACTTGAGAAAGGTCAACAAGAGGATAGAAGATATTCATCTGACTGTTCCAAACCCTTACAATTTGCTCAGTAACTGTTCATCGATGAGAAACAGGGGTATGCTAAAGGGGTCCTAACACAAAGGTTGGGACTCTGAAAACGCCCTGTGGCCTACCTGTCTAAGAAATTGGACCCTGTGGCCTCCGGCTGGCCACCGTGCCTAAGGATGGTGGCTGCTATTGCTGTCCTGATCAAAGATGCTAGAAAATTGACTTTGGGACAGCCACTCACCATCCTAACACCCCACGCAGTGGAGGCCTTGGTAAAACAGCCCCCAGACCGCTGGCTCTCTAATTCTCACACCAAGCCTTGTTACTAGATGCAGAACGGGTTCAGTTTGGGCCTGTAGTCACCCTCAATCCTGCCACCTTGCTTCCTCTACCAGAGGAGACAGAACAGCATGACTGCCTACAAATCCTCACAGAAGTACATAGAACCAGGCCGGACCTATCGGACCAGCCTCTTCAGAATGCTGACCACACATGGTACACGGATGACAACAGCTTCTTGACAGAGAGAGAGCGAAAGGCTAGAGCTGCGGTCACTACGGAGGACAAAGTGATTTGGGCGAAAGCCCTGCCTGCTGGTACCTCCGCACAATGGGCTGAACTCATCGCCTTGACTCAGGCGCTCAAGATGACAAAAGGTAAGAGGCTAAATGTATATACAGACAGTCGTTATGCCTTTGCCACAGCACACATCCACGGGGAGATCTACCAGAGGCGGGAGCTGCTCACATCTGAGGGTAAAGATATTAAAAATAAGGCTAAAATTCTGGCCCTCTTAAAAGCCCTATTCTTGCCCAAAAGACTGAGTATTATACATTGTCCAGGACACCAGAAAGGGCACAACCCAGAGGCACGAGGAAACTGGCTGGCCGATGCCACGGCGCGAGAAGCGGCCATGAACAAACAAATCTTGCCCTTAAATAGCCCAGACCAACCCACGTCCCCACCAGTGGGACAAACCAGTTGGGTTTATGCCCATGAGGACATAGAGCTCCTAGAAAAAATGGGGGCCATCTACCACCCTCAACTAAAACAGTGGGTCTACAAAGGACTTTTAAATTGATCTCCTTTTTACATAAATTAACCCATTTGGGGTTTAAGAAGATAAAAACCTTACTAGATCAGAAAGAGATAAATCTGTGTTTTTTTAAATTGAGACAAAGCGATACAAAAGGTGACTGAGAGTTACAAAGCGTGCGCTCAGGTTAACCCGGAAAGGACCATGATTGGACAAGGAGTTCGTCCTAGGGGACACCGTCCCGACATCCATTGAGAAATTGATTTTACTAAAATTAAACCAGATATATATAGATACAAGTATCTCCTAGTGTTTATAGACACCTTCTCAGGATGGGTCGAAGCCTTCCCCACAAAACACGAGACTACAAAAATGGTCACCAAGAAGCTCCTCAAAGAAATCTTTCCCAGGTATGACATGCCTCAAGCGTTGGGGTCGGACAACGGGCCCGCTTTCGTCTCCCAAGTAAGTCAGTTGGTGGCCAAATTGCTGGGAATTGATTAAAAATTACATTGTGCCTATAGACCCCAGAGTTCAGGTCAGATAAAAAACATAAATAGAACAATTAAGGAGACTTTATCCAAACTTACGCTTACAACTGGCTCAAAGGATTGGGTGGCCCTCCTTCCCCTAGTTCTATATCGGACCCAGAATACCCCGGGCCCCCATGGTCTAACTCCTTTTAAAATAATATATAAAACACCACCCCCATTTGTCCATTTCTTTGGTTCAAACATTGCTGATTTTGCTGACAGCCCTTCTCTGAGGGCCCATTTACAGGCCCTACAGATTGTGCAGAGAGACGTCTAGAGACCTTTGGCCGCTGCTTACCAAGACAAGCTTAAACATCCGGTGGTGCCACACCCGTTCCAGATTGGAGACACCGTGTGGGTGCACAGACACCAGACCAAAAATCTCGAGCCACGGTAAAAAAGACCCTACACCGTCCTCCTGACTACCCCGACCGCCCTAAAGGTAGACGGAGTCTCGGCTTAGATCCACACACCACACGTCAAGACAGTCCGGTCTGAAGAATTGACTAATCACAACACTACACCCCAGACATGGAGAGTTCAGCACACTCCAAACCCCTTAAAGTTAAAACTCCTACGTGGCTCCTCCTAGTCCTTTTGTGGCCTAGAGTCAGTGGGGGAATAAGCCCCCACTAGACAAAAATTTCTTGACCAAGTCGAATAAAAGATTTCACTCAAAGTTAGCAAAAAAAAAAAAAAATGGGGGAATGAAAGACCCCAGCTTAACAGCAGTAACGCCATTTTACAAGGCTGTACTTAAGATGACTGGTTCAGAGAAAGGTTAAAACACTGAGTACAAAACAGCTGCCAAGCAGGATGTGTTTGGTTAAAGGCCTGGCAACAGGACGACTGCGGTTGAGCACCTGACAATGAAAAAAGCCCCGGGAGAGGTCCCACACCCTGGTGGGGGGCCGAGTCAGTCGTTATGTTCCAAGAAGGTAGCTAGGAAACTTGCCCCCGGGCTGAACCCTTGGGGGGCCGAGTCAGCCGTTATGTTTCAGGAAGGTAGCTAAGAAACTTGCCCCCGGGCTAAACCCTTGCCATATTAGAATCCACCAATTATATCCCTATAACCATGCATCTGCTTCTGTATGCTTGCTTCTGCTCCCCAAAATCCTATAAAAGCCCATCCTTGGTTCCATGGGGCGCGCCAGTCCCCCGAGTGACTGAAGCGCCCGCAGGTGCCTGTGCCTGTGTATCCCGACAATAAACCAAATCCTCTTGCTGATTACATCCTGTGGTGTCTCGGTCTGGTCTTTGGAGTTGGAGGGTCTCCACCCCGAGGGAAAGTTCTCCCTGAGAGCTTTTCAACCGGAAGTCCCACACCCGCGGATCCCGGCCCGCAGCAGCTCTCTGCTCCCAGACCCGGTGAGAGAGAGACCCAACCGCCTGGTCAGGTGGGCACTCCTGAGGCTGCAGAGCAGAAGAGACCACCAACACTGCTCACCCCTGCCCACATCCCTGGCCCAAGAGGAAACTGTATAAGGCCTCTGGGCTCCCGTGGGGGAGGGCCCAGGAGCGGCAGGACCCCTGCCAGAGACACCGCCGGACCCTGAAGGAAACAGACCGGATAAACAGTTCTCTGCACCCAAATCCCGTGGGAGGGAGAGCTAAACCTTCAGAGAGGCAGACAGGCCTGGGAAACCAGAAGAGACTGCTCCCTGCACACACATCTCGGACGCCAGAGGAAAAAGCCAAAGACCATCTGGAACCCTGGTGCACTGAAGCTCCCGGAAGGGGCGGCACAGGTCTTCCTGGTTGCTGCCGCTGCAGAGAGCCCCTGGACAGCACCCCACGAGCAAACCTGAGCCTCGGGACCACAGGTAAGACCAAATTTTCTGCTGCAAGAAAGCTGCCTGGTGAACTCAAGACACAGGCCCACAGGAACAGCTGAAGACCTGTAGAGAGGAAAAACTACACGCCCGAAAGCAGAACACTCTGTCCCCATAACTGACTGAAAGAGAGGAAAACAGGTCTACAGCACTCCTGACACACAGGCTTATAGGACAGTCTAGCCACTGTCAGAAATAGCAAAACAAAGTAACACTAGAGATAATCTGATGGCGAGAGGCAAGCGCAGGAACCCAAGCAACAGAAACCAAGACTACATGGCATCATCGGAGCCCAATTCTCCCACCAAAACAAACATGGAATATCCAAACACACCAGAAAAGCAAGATCTAGTTTCAAAATCATATTTGATCATGATGCTGGAGGACTTCAAGAAAGACTTGAACACACTTAGGGAAGCACAGGAAAACATTAATAAACAAGTAAAAGCCTACAGAGAGGAATCGCAAAAATCCCTGAAAGAATTCCAGGAAAACACAATCAAACAGTTGAAGGAATTAAAAATGGAAATAGAAGCAATCAAGAAAGAACACATGGAAACAACCCTGGATATAGAAAACCAAAAGAAGAGACAAGGAGCTGTAGATACAAGCTTCACCAACAGAATACAAGAGATGGAAGAGAGAATCTCAGGAGCAGAAGATTCCATAGAAATCATTGACTCAACTGTCAAAGATAATGTAAAGCGGAAAAAGCTACTGGTCCAAAACATACAGGAAATCCAGGACTCAATGAGAAGATCAAACCTAAGGATAATAGGTATAGAAGAGAGTGAAGACTCCCAGCTCAAAGGACCAGTAAATATCTTCAACAAAATCATAGAAGAAAACTTCCCTAACCTAAAAAAAGAGATACCCATAGACATACAAGAAGCCTACAGAACTCCAAATAGATTGGACCAGAAAAGAAACACCTCCCGTCACATAATTGTCAAAACACCAAACGCACAAAATAAAGAAAGAATATTAAAAGCAGTAAGGGAAAAAGGTCAAGTAACATATAAAGGGAGACCTATCAGAATCACACCAGACTTCTCGCCAGAAACTATGAAGGCCAGAAGATCCTGGACTGATGTTATACAGACCCTAAGAGAACACAAATGCCAGCCCAGATTACTGTATCCAGCAAAACTCTCAATTAACATTGATGGAGAAACCAAGATATTCCATGACAAAACCAAATTTACACAATATCTTTCTACAAATCCAGCACTACAAAGGATAATAAATGGTAAAGCCCAACATAAGGAGGCAAGCTATACCCTAGAAGAAGCAAGAAACTAATCGTCTTGGCAACAAAACAAAGAGAATGAAAGCACACAAACATAACCTCACATCCAAATATGAATATAACGGGAAGCAATAATCACTATTCCTTAATATCTCTCAATATCAATGGCCTCAACTCCCCAATAAAAAGACATAGATTAACAAACTGGATACGCAACGAGGACCCTGCATTCTGCTGCCTACAGAAAACACACCTCAGAGACAAAGACAGACACTACCTCAGAGTGAAAGGCTGGAAAACAACTTTCCAAGCAAATGGTCAGAAGAAGCAAGCTGGAGTAGCCATTCTAATATCAAATAAAATCAATTTCCAACTAAAAGTCATCAAAAAAGATAAGGAAGGACACTTCATATTCATCAAAGGAAAAATCAACCAAGATGAACTCTCAATCCTAAATATCTATGCCCCAAATAAAAGGGCACCTACATACGTAAAAGAAACCTTACTAAAGCTCAAAACACACATTGCACCTCACACAATAATAGTGGGAGATTTCAACACCCCACTCTCATCAATGGACAGATCATGGAAACAGAAATTAAACAGTGATGTAGACAGACTAAGAGAAGTCATGAGCCAAATGGACTTAACGGATATTTATAGAACATTCTATCCTAAAGCAAAAGGATATACCTTCTTCTCAGCTCCTCATGGTACTTTCTCCAAAATTGACCATATAATTGGTCAAAAAACGGGCCTCAACAGGTACAGAAAGATAGAAATAATCCCATGCGTGCTATCGGACCACCACGGCCTAAAACTGGTCTTCAATAACAATAAGGGAAGAATGCCCACATATACGTGGAAATTGAACAATGCTCTACTCAATGATAACCTGGTCAAGGAAGAAATAAAGAAAGAAATTAAAAACTTTTTAGAATTTAATGAAAATGAAGATACAACATACTCAAACTTATGGGACACAATGAAAGCTGTGCTAAGAGGAAAACTCATAGCGCTGAGTGCCTGCAGAAAGAAACAGGAAAGAGCATATGTCAGCAGCTTGACAGCACACCTAAAAGCTCTAGAACAAAAAGAAGCAAATACACCCAGGAGGAGTAGAAGGCAGGAAATAATCAAACTCAGAGCTGAAATCAACCAAGTAGAAACAAAAAGGACCATAGAAAGAATCAACAGAACCAAAAGTTGGTTCTTTGAGAAAATCAACAAGATAGATAAACCCTTAGCCAGACTAACGAGAGGACACAGAGAGTGTGTCCAAATTAACAAAATCAGAAATGAAAAGGGAGACATAACTACAGATTCGGAGGAAATTCAAAAAATCATCAGATCTTACTATAAAAACCTATATTCAACAAAATTTGAAAATCTTCAGGAAATGGACAATTTCCTAGACAGATACCAGGTATCGAAGTTAAATCAGGAACAGATAAACCAGTTAAACAACCCCATAACTCCTAAGGAAATAGAAGCAGTCATTAAAGGTCTCCCAACCAAAAAGAGCCCAGGTCCAGACGGGTTTAGTGCAGAATTCTATCAAACCTTCATAGAAGACCTCATACCAATATTATCCAAACTATTCCACAAAATTGAAACAGATGGAGCCCTACCGAATTCCTTCTACGAAGCCACAATTACTCTTATACCTAAACCACACAAAGACACAACAAAGAAAGAGAACTTCAGACCAATTTCCCTTATGAATATCGACGCAAAAATACTCAATAAAATTCTGGCAAACCGAATTCAAGAGCACATCAAAACAATCATCCACCATGATCAAGTAGGCTTCATCCCAGGCATGCAGGGATGGTTTAATATACGGAAAACCATCAACGTGATCCATTATATAAACAAACTGAAAGAACAGAACCACATGATCATTTCATTAGATGCTGAGAAAGCATTTGACAAAATTCAACACCCCTTCATGATAAAAGTCCTGGAAAGAATAGGAATTCAAGGCCCATACCTAAACATAGTAAAAGCCATATACAGCAAACCAGTTGCTAACATTAAACTAAATGGAGAGAAACTTGAAGCAATCCCACTAAAATCAGGGACTAGACAAGGCTGCCCACTCTCTCCCTACTTATTCAATATAGTTCTTGAAGTTCTAGCCAGAGCAATCAGACAACAAAAGGAGATCAAAGGGATACAGATCGGAAAAGAAGAGGTCAAAATATCACTATTTGCAGATGACATGATAGTATATTTAAGTGATCCCAAAAGTTCCACCAGAGAACTACTAAAGCTGATAAACAACTTCAGCAAAGTGGCTGGGTATAAAATTAACTCAAATAAATCAGTTGCCTTCCTCTATACAAAAGAGAAACAAGCCGAGAAAGAAATTAGGGAAACGACACCCTTCATAATAGACCCAAATAATATAAAGTACCTCGGTGTGACTTTAACCAAGCAAGTAAAAGATCTGTACAATAAGAACTTCAAGACACTGAGGAAAGAAATTGAAGAAGACCTCAGAAGATGGAAAGATCTCCCATGCTCATGGATTGGCAGGATTAATATGGTAAAAATGGCCATTTTACCAAAAGCAATCTACAGATTCAATGGAATCCCCATCAAAATACCAATCCAATTCTTCAAAGAGTTAGACAGAACAATTTGCAAATTCATCTGGAATAACAAAAAACCCAGGATAGCTAAAGCTATCCTCAACAATAAAAGGACTTCAGGGGGAATCACTATCCCTGAACTCAAGCAGTATTACAGAGCAATAGTGATAAAAACTGCATGGTATTGGTACAGAGACAGACAGATAGACCAATGGAATAGAATTAAAGACCCAGAAATGAACCCACACACCTATGGTCACTTGATTTTTGACAAAGGAGCCAAAACCATCCAATGGAAAAAAGATAGCATTTTCAGCAAATGGTGCTGGTTCAACTGGAGGGCAACATGTAGAAGAATGCATATCGATCCATCCTTATCACCCTGTACAAAGCTTAAGTCCAAGTGGATCAAGGACCTCCACATCAAAGCAGACACACTCAAACTAATAGAAGAAAAACTAGGGAAGCATCTGGAACACATGGGCACTGGAAAAAATTTCCTGAACAAAACACCAATGGCTTATGCTCTAAGATCAAGAATCGACAAATGGGATCTCATAAAACTGCAAAGCTTCTGTAAGGCAAAGGACACTGTGATTAGGACAAAACGGCAACCAACAGATTGGGAAAAGATCTTTACCAATCCTACAACAGATAGAGGCCTTATTTCCAAAATATACAAAGAACTCAAGAAGTTAGACCGCAGGGAAACAAATAACCCTATTAAAAAATGGGGTTCAGAGCTAAACAAAGAATTCACAGCTGAGGAATGCCGAATGGCGGAGAAACACCTAAAGAAATGTTCAACATCTTTAGTCATAAGGGAAATGCAAATCAAAACAACCCTGAGATTTCACCTCACACCAGTGCGATTGGCTAAGATCAAAAACTCAGGTGACAGCAGATGCTGGCGAGGATGTGGAGAAAGAGGAACACTCCTCCATTGTTGGTGGGATTGCAGACTGGTAAAACCATTCTGGAAATCAGTCTGGAGGTTCCTCAGAAAATTGGACATTGAACTGCCTGAGGATCCAGCTATACCTCTCTTGGGCATATACCCAAAAGATGCCTCAACATATAAAAGAGACACGTGCTCCACTATGTTCATCGCAGCCTTATTTATAATAGCCAGAAAATGGAAAGAACCCAGATGCCCTTCAACAGAGGAATGGATACAGAAAATGTGGTACATCTACACAATGGAATATTACTCAGCTATCAAAAACAACGAGTTTATGAAATTCGTAGGCAAATGGTTGGAACTGGAAAATATCATCCTGAGTGAGCTAACCCAATCACAGAAAGACATACATGGTATGCACTCATTGATAAGTGGCTATTAGCCCAAATGCTTGAATTACCCTAGATCCCTAGAACAAACGAAACTCAAGACGGATGATCAAAATGTGAATGCTTCACTCCTTCTTTAAATGAGGAAAAAGAATACTCTTGGCAGGGAAGGGAGAGGCAAAGATTAAAACAGAGACTGAAGGAACACCCATTCAGAGCCTGCCCCACATGTGGCCCATACATATACAGCCACCCAATTACACAAGATGGATGAAGCAAAGAAGTGCAGACCGACAGGAGCCGGATGTAGATCGCTCCTGAGAGACACAGCCAGAATACAGCAAATATAGAGGCGAATGCCAGCAGCAAACCACTGAACTGAGAATAGGTCCCCTATTGAAGGAATCAGAGAAAGAACTGGAAGAGCTTGAAGGGGCTCGAGACCCCAAAAGTACAATAATGCCAAGCAACCAGAGCTTCCAGGGACTAAGCCACTACCTAAAGACTATACATGGACTGACCCTGGACTCTGACCCCATAGGTAGCAATGAATATCCTAGTAAGAGCACCAGTGGAAGGGGAAGCCCTGGGTCCTGCTAAGACTGAACCCCCAGTGAACTAGACTGGTGGGGGGAGGGCGGCAATGGGGGGAGGGTTGGGAGGGGAACACCCATAAGGAAGGGGAGGGGGGAGGGGGATGTTTGCCCGGAAACCGGGAAAGGGAATAACACTCGAAATGTATATAAGAAATACTCAAGTTAATAAAAAAAAAAAATCAAAAAAAAAAAAAAAGAAATTGAAGAAGACCTCATAAGATGGAAAGATCTCCCATGATCATGGATTGGCAGGATTAATATAGTAAAAATGGCCATTTTACCAAAAGGGATCTACAGATTCAATGCAATCCCCATCAAAATACCAATCCAGGGCTGGAGAGATGGCTCAGCAGTTAAGAGCACCCGACTGCTCTTCCAGAGGTCATGAGTTCAATTCCCAGCAACCACATGGTGGCTCACAACCATCTGTAAAGAGATCGGATGCCCTCTTCTGAAGAGGGCTACAGTGTATCTGAAGACAGCTACAGTGTACTTATATATAATAAATAAATGAATAAATAATTAAATCTTAAAAAAACCAACCCAATTCTTCAAAAAGTTAGACAGAACAATTTGCAAATTCATCTGGAATAACAAAAAACCCAGGATAGCTAAAACTATCCTCAACAATAAAAGGACTTCAGGGGGAATCACTATCCCTGAACTCAAGCAGTATTACAAAGCAATAGTGATAAAAACTGCATGGTATTGGTACAGAGACAGACAGATAGACCAATGGAATAGAATTAAAGACCCAGAAATGAACCCACTTATGGTCACTTGATTTTTGACAAAGGAGCCAAAACCATCCAATGGAAAAAAGATAGCATTTTCAGTAAATGGTGCTTGTTCAACTGGAGGTCAACATGTAGAAGAATGCAGATCGATCCATGCTTATCACCCTGTACAAAGCTTAAGTCCAAGTGCATCAAGGACCTTCACATCAAACCCGATACACTCAAACTAATAGAAGAAAAACTAGGGCAGCGTCTCAAACACATGGGCACTGGAAAAAATTTCCTGAACAAAACACCAATGGCTTATACTCTAAGATCAAGAATCGACAAATGGGATCTCATAAAACTGCAAAGCTTCTGTAAGGCAAAGGACACTGTGGTTAGGACAAAATGGCAACCAACAGATTGGGAAAAGATCTTTACCAATCCTACAACAGATAGAGGCCTTATATCCAAAATATACAAAGAACTCAAGAAGTTAGACCGAAGGGAGACAAATAACCCTATTAAAAATGGGGTTCAGAGCTAAACAAAGAATTCACAGCTGAGGAATGCCGAATGGCTGAGAAACACTTAAAGAAATGTTCAGCATCTTTAGTCATAAGGGAAATGCAAATCAAAACAACCCTGAGATTTCACCTCACACCAGTGAGAATGGCTAAGATCAAAAACTCAGGTGATGGGGTTGGGGATTTAGCTCAGTGGTAAAGCGCCTGCCTAGCAAGCGCAAGGCCCTGGGTTCGGTCCCCAGCTCTGAAAAAAAGAAAAAAGAAAAAGAAAAAAAAAAACCTCAGGTGACAGCAAATGCTGGCGAGGATGTGGAGAAAGAGGAACACTCCTCCATTGTTGGTGGGATTGCAGACTGGTACAACCATTCTGGAAATCAGTCTGGAGGTTCCTCAGAAAATTGGACATTGCACTACCTGAGGACTGGCTATACCTCTCTTGGGCATATACCCAAAAGATGCCCCAACATATAAATAAGACACGTGCTCCACTATGTTCACAGCAGCCTTATTTATAATAGCCAGAAGCTGGAAAGAACCCAGATGCCCTTCAAGAGAGGGATGAATACAGAAAATGTGGTACATCTAAACAATGGAATATTACTCAGCTATCAAAAACAATGCCTTAATGAAATTCATAGGCAAATGGTTGGAACTGGAAAATATCATCCTGAGTGAGGTAACCCAATCACAGAAAAACACACATGGTATGCACTCATTGATAATTGGCTATTAGCCCAAATGCTTGAATTACCCTAGATGCACAGAACACATGAAACTCAAGAGGGATGAGCAAAATGCGAATGCTTCACTCCTTCTTTAAAAGGGGAACAAGAATACCCTTGGCAGGGAATAGAGAAGCAAAGATTAATACAGAGGCAGAAGGAACACCCATTCAGAGCCTGCCCCACATGTGGCCCATACATATACAGCCACCCAATTAGACAAGATGGATGAAACAAAGAAGTGCAGACCGACAGGAGCCGGATGTAGATCGCTCCTGAGAGACACAACCAGAATACAGCAAATACAGAGGCGAATGCCAGCAGCAAACCACTGAACTGAGAACAGGACTCCCATTGAAGGAATCAGAGAAAGAACTGGAAGAGCTTGAAGGGGCTCGAGACTCCATATGTACAACAATGCCAAGCAACCAGAGCTTCCAGGGACTAAGCCACTACCTAAGGACTATACATGGACTGACCCTGGACTCTGACCTCATAGGTAGCAATGAATATCCTAGTAAGAGCACCAGTGGAAGGGGAAGTCCTGGGTCCTGCGAAGACTGAACCCCCAGTGAACTAGTCTATGGGGGGAGGGCGGCAATGGGGGGAGGATGGGGAGGGGAACACCCATAAGGAAGGGGAGGGGGAGGGGTTAGGGGGATGTTGGCCCGGGGAAACCGGGAAAGGGAATAACAATCGAAATGTAAATAAGAAATACTCAAGTTAATAAAAAAGAAAAAGATAAGGAAGCATACTTCATATTCATCAAAGGAAAACTCCCCCAAGATGAACTGTCAATCCTGAATATCTATGCTTCAAATGTAATGGCACCTACATTCATAAAAGAAGCCTCATTAAGCTCAAAGCACACATTGCACCTCACACAATAATAGTGGGAGACTTTAACTCCCCATTCTCAGCAATGGACAGATCATGGGAACAGAAACTAAACAGAGACATAGAGAAACTAACAGAAGTTATGAACCAGAGGGATTTAACAGATATTTATAGAACATTTCATCATAAAACAAAAGAATATACCTTCTTCTCATCACTTCATTGCACCTTCTCCAAAACTGACCATTTAATCAGTCACAAAACAGACCTCAACAGATAATCCCAGGCATCCTATCAGATCACCACGGATTAAGGCTGGTTTTCAACAACAACAAAAACGACAGAAAACCTGCATACACATGGAGGCTGAACAATGCTCTACTCAGTGACAACCTGGTTAAGGAAGAAATAAAGAAAGAAATTAAAGGCTTTTTAGAATTTAATGAAAATGAAGGCACAACATACCCAAACTTATGGGAAACAATGAAGCTGTGCTAAGAGGAAAACGCATAGCTCTGAGTGCCTGCAGAAAGAAACAGGAGAGAGCATATGTCAGCAGCTTGACAGCACACCTAAAAGCTCTAGAACAAAAAGAAGCAAATACACCCAGGAGGAGTAGAAGGCAGGAAATAATCAAACTCAGGGCTGAAATCAACCAAGTAGAAACAAAAAGGACTATACAAAGAATCAACAGAACCAGGAGCTGGTTCTTTGAGAAAATCAACAAGATAGATAAACACTTAGCCAGACTAACCAGAGGGCCCAGAGATAGTATCCAAATTAACAAAATCAGAAATGAAAAAGGAGACATAACAACAGAATCTGAGGAAATCCAAAAAATCATCAGATCCTACTACAAAAGCCTATATTCAACAAAACTGGAAAATATGGATGAAATGGACAAATTTCTTGACAGATACCAGGTACCAAGTTAAATCAGGATCAGATGAACATGTAAACAGTCCCATAACTACTAAAGAAATAGAAGTAGTTATTAAAAGTTTCCCCGCTTGCCTAGCAAGCGCAAGGCCCTGGGTTTGGTCCCCAGCTCTGAAAAAAAGAAAGAAAAAAAAAAGTTTCCCAGCCAAAAAAAGTCCAGGACCAGATGGGTTTACTGCAGAATTCTATCAGACCTTCATAGAAGACCTAATACCAATATTCTTCAAACTATCCTTCAAAATAGAAACATAAGGAACACTAACCAATTCCTTCTATGAAGCCACCATTATGCTTATACCTAAACCACACAAAGACCCAACAAAGAAAGAGAACTTTAGACCAAGTTTTCTTATGAATATCAATGCAAAAATAATAAACAGAATCCAAGAACACATCAAAATGATTATCCATCATGATCAAGTAGGCTTCATCTCAGGGATGAAGGGATAGTTCAATATATGGAAATCCATCTACACAATCCTCTATATAAACAATCTCAAATAAAAAAAAACACATGATCATCTCATTAGATACTGAGAAATCATTTGACAAAAGTTCAACCTCCCTTCATGTTAAAAGTCTTGAAAAGATCTGGAATTCAAGGCCCATACCTAAACATATTAAAAGCAATATACAGGAAACCAGTAGCCAACATCAAACTAAATGGAGAGAAACTTGAAGCAATCCCACTAAAATCAGGGACTAGACAAGGCTGCCCACTCTCTCCCTACTTATTCAATATAGTACTCGAAGTCCTAGCCAGAGCAATCAGACTATAAAAGGAGGTCAAAGGGATACAGATTGGAAAGGAAGAAGTGAAAATATCATTATTTGCATATGATATGATAGCATACTTAAGTAACCCTAAAAGTTCTACCAGAGAACTACTAAACCTGATAAACAACCTCAGCAAAGTGGCTGGGTATAAAATTAACTCAAATAAATCAGTAGCCTTCCTCTACTCAAAGTATAATGAAATTAGGCTGAGAATGAAATTAGGAAAATGACACCCTTCACGATAGTCACAAATAACATAAAGTATCTTGGTGTGACTCTAACCAAGCAAGTCCAAGATCTGTATGACAAGAACTTTAAGTCCCTGAAGAAAGAAATTGAAGAAGATCTCTAGGATGGAAAGATCTCCCATGCTCATGGATTGGCAGGATTAATATAGTAAAAGTGACGATTTTGCCAAGAGCAATCTACTGATTTAATGCAACCCCCCTCATAATTCCAATTCAGTTCTTCATAGAATTAGAAAGAGCAATTTGAAAATTCATTTGGAATAACAAAAAACCCAGGATAGTGAAAACTAACTTCAACAGTAAAAGAACTTCTGGGGGGGATCACCATCCCTGGCCTCAAGCAGTATTACAGAGCAATAGTCATGAAAACTGTATGGCATTGGTACAGAGACAGTCAGGTAGATCAGTGGAATAGAATTGAAGACCCAGAAATGAACTCACACACCTATGGTCACTTGATCTTTGACAAAGGAGCTAAAACCATCCAGTAGAAAAAAGAGCATTTTCAACAAATGGTGCTGGTTCAACTGGAGGTCAGCATGTAGAAAATGCAAATCGATCCATTCTTATCACCCCGTGCAAAGCTCAAGTCCAAGTGGATCAAGGACCTCCATATCAAACCAGATTCACTCAAACTAATAGAAGAAAAAGTGGGGAAGAGTCTCATTCACATGGGCACTGGGGAAAAAGTTCCTGAACAGAACACCAATGGCTTATGCTCTAAGATCAAGAATCAACAAATGGGACCTCATAAAATTGCAAAGCTTATGTAAGGCAAAGGGCACTATCACTAGGGCAAAATGGCAACCAACAGATTGGGACATGGTCTTTACCAATCCTACATCCAATAGAGTGCTAATGTCCAATATATACAAAGAACTCAAAAAATTAGACTCCAGAAAATCAAATAACCCTATTAAAAATGGGGTACAGAGCTAAACAAATAATTCTTAGCTGAGGAATATTGAATGGCTGAGAAACACCTAAAGAAATGTTCAACATCCTTAGTCATCAGGGAAATGCAAATCAAAACAAACTTGAGATTCCACCTCACACCAGTGAGAATGGCTAAGATCAAAAACTCAGGTGACAACAGATGCTGGCGAGGATATGGAGAAAGAGGAACACTCCTCCATTGTTGGTGGGATTGCAGACTGGTACAGCCACTCCGGATATCAGTCTGGAGGTTCCTCAGAAAAATTGGACAGTGCACTACCTGAGGACCCAACCATACCTCTCTTGGGCGTATACCTAAAAGATGCCCCAACATACAACAAAGACACATGCTCCACTGTGTTGATAGCAGCCTTATTTATAATAGCCAGAAGCTGGAAAGAACCCAGATGCCCTTCAACAGAGGAATGGATACAGAAAATGTGGTACATGTATACAATAGAGCTCAGCTATCAAAAAGAATGACTTCATGAAATTCATAGGCAAATGGATGGAACTAGAAAATATCCTGAGGTAGGTAACCCAATCTCACACACACACAAACACACACACACACACACACACACACACACACACACACACACACACACACACACACACACACACATGGTATGCATTCACTGATAAGTGGATATTAGCTCAAAAGCTTCAATTACCCAAAATACAATTCACAGACCATATCAAGCTCAAGAAGAAAGAAGACCAAAGTGTAAATGCCTCAGTCCTTCTTAAAAGGGGGAACAAAAATATGCATAGGAGGAGATATGGAGATAAAGTTTGGAGCAGATACTGAAGGAATGGCCATTCAGAGCCTGCCCTACCTGGGAACCCAACCCATATACATACAGCCACCAAACCTACACAGTACTGCTGATGCTAAGAAGTGCATGTTGACAGGAGCCTGATATAGCTGTCTCCTGAGAGGTTTGGCCAGAGCATGACAAATAAAGAGGTGAATGCTAGCAGCAAACCATTGAACTGAGAACGGGGTCCCCATTGGAGGAGTTAGAGGAAGGAAATGAATGGTCTTGCAACTCCAAAAGAACAACAATACCAACCAACCTGAGCACCCAGAGACTAAACCACTACCCAAAGAGTACACATGGATAGACCCATGGCTCCAGCTGCATATGTAGCAGAGGATGGCTTTGTTGGGCAGCAATGGGAGGAGAAGCCCTTGGTCCTGCCAAGATTTGACACCCCCCCCCCCACTGTAGGGCAATGTCAGGGTGGGGAGGGCAACACCCTCATAGAATAGGAGGGAGGGGAGCATTGAATAGGGGTTTTTTGGAATGGAAATCGGGAAAGGGGATAACATTTGCAATGTAAATAAAAAAAATACCCAATTCAAAAAAAGGACTCTGGGTAATTATCCCTTAAAGATCACATACCCATCTATATTTGAGTATGTCTTACTTTCTATAACTTTTATTAAAGGAGCCCACTTCCAGGTATTATCTTTTGAGTGCTAGCTCAAAATCCCTTTATTAAACCCTTTATTACAGAATAAATCCTTTATTACAGAAGGATTCTTTCCCTGGTCTGGGCTTAAGCCTCCTGGGATGGATCTGTAAGGGTCGTGTGGAGCCACCGGTCTAGGACGGCTTCCCTACTCTTCTATGGAAGAAGCAGCTATTTTCCCTGCCCACTGTCAGGCCCAGTCTTTGTTACTGTCTCAGACTCCTGTCTCAGAGCACTCTTCAAATGTTGACAGGTAGGTTAGGGCATCTCCATTGTCACAGCAGTACTGACTAGGTTCTAACATATACACATGGAAATTGGATCCTGATGGTGGAAAGGGCAGAAACCTATGGGCTTTGCTAGTCCTCTGCTGATGTGTCTTGATTGAAAATCAGACACCTTAATCCTATTAACTGCATGCAGGTTTTTCTCAGCGGATTTGACCTTAAATTGGGTACTTACAGATTACAGGAATGATACACTGGTCGACCTACTAAGTGCTCTCTATCAAGCTGCTTTGACTAAGATAAAAAGCCTCAGCGAAATGGTACCACCTCCCGAGTTCCATCTGAAGCGCTTTCCATCCACTCGTGGGAACTAATACACTCCTGCACACGTCTTTGAGCAGTCGAAGCTAATTGAACATTAAAGACAAAACAAACGAGGTCCTAATTTTGGATCCCCAGTATACAATGAAGTCTGGGTGTTGAGGTTTGGACTTGCTGTCTATTGTAATGTTAACTGCAGGCCCCCAAGACCTGGAGTCTCCATGGAGACCTGTGACACTGCCTTCAAGTTATTTCTGACCAGCAAATAAAGATGCCAACAGCCAATATCTGGGCAGAAGAGACATAGGCAGGGATTAGGATTCCTGGTCTTGGGGGTCGTAGGAGAACCACGGGACAAGAAGAAGGTAAGGGAGGAGAGAGAAGCCACCATGTGTTAGTCATCAAAACTCAGACCTGAAGACTGACCAGTTGGAGTTAAGAACAGCCCAGATGAAACACAGTCAGTAGTAACTTGAAGTTACTGACAGGAAGGTAGACTCTAATAACAAGGAGGGTAGGTATCTGCCCAGCTCTTTTGCTATTTAAGGCTTGTTGTAAATATAAAGGCTGTGTGTGTCTTTTATCTGGGAACTAAATGAAGGTGAGGTAGGAACCCTGGGTCTGGATTAAACCTGTGCATGGTGGTGCATCTGTAGCACTAGCACTGGGGGCAGCAGGAAGGGGAGAGGGGAGACACATTCCTGGAGCTCCATGGACAGCCAATGTGGACAACTGGGAATTCCCAGCTCAAGGGAGAGGTCCTGAAACAGAAACGGGGAGAGAGAGAGAGAGAGAGAGAGAGAGAGAGAGAGAGAGAGAGAGAGAGAGAGAGAGGAGATATTTCTTTTTGACCTCTTGCCTTCATATGCACAGGTGCACAACAACACACACACATATACACACCACACATACACAAGCACACACATATGGACATATATACAATATGTATATACAACACACACACACACACACACACACACACACACACACACACACACACACCCCACCACCACCACCACCACCACCACCACCAACAACAACAACAAAACAAAAACAAAACAACCAAACAGACCAAATGAGTGGGTATAATGGTCCATGCCTGTAGTCCTAGCACCCAGGCAGCAGAGGAGGAAGGATCAGGAGTTGGAGGCTAGTTCGTGTCAAGAATAGACACAAGGTGTTGGAGAGATGGCTCAAAAGTTAGGAGTGCTTTCTGCCCTTGCAAAGGATCTGAGTTTGGTTCCCAGCGCCTTATTGGATGACTCGTAAGCATCTGTATCTCGAGCTCCAGGGGATCCACCACCCTCTTCTGGACTGCAAGTCCCTGCACATACTTATATTCCTGACACCATACACATAATTAAAAAATAAACCTTTATTGTCGTTGTTTGAGATAGGGTCTGTATATGTAGCACCGGTTGTCCTGGAATTCACTACGTAAAACAAGTTGGATTTGCACGCGCAGAAATCTGCCTGCCTCTGCCATCTGAGCCCTAGGATTAAAGGTGGGCACCACCAGTGCCTGGCAAAACATAAAATAACTCTTAAACAAAACGGAACCTCAAGTAACAAGCGTAGAACCAAACTAAACACAGAGAAATGTAAAAGTCACCCTCAGGCCGTGGACTGGATTTACCCTGTGAGCTGCAGCTTGTAGACCCTGCTCTGTAATATTTTCAGGGCAAAACTGTGTCCTTGTCAAGACTATGGATCTAGGGTTTGGATCTCAGTCACCATAAGAGTAGCTCCAACTTCCAAGTCCCAGTTTCCCCAGCAGCAAGGGCCGAGTCATTTATCTTGAAGGATAGTGTGATAACGTACCCGGTGCTGCACCCCTTTAACCTTAGCTCTCCGCAGGCAGAGGCAGCTGGGTTTCTGAAAGTTCAAGGCCAGCCTACTCTGCACAGTGTGTTTAAGTCCAGCCAGCACTACCTAGAGGACACTGTCTCAGAACAAACAATAACGACTGGCAGAGACCGTGGGCTTCATACTTAGCTGACGGTGAATCCTAGCCTTCACATAGTGTTTTGTTGTTGTTTTGTTTGTTTTTACGCTGATACCCAGCAAGCATATTGGTGAAAAATATTTTAAATAATTTATTCTTTTATCGTAAATACATCCTGACTGCAATTTTTGTCCCCTCTGTTCCTCCCAGCACAGTCCCCCTCCGCTATCCTCCAAATCCATTCTTCCTTAGTTTTCCTTAAGAAAAGAACAGACCTCCCAGGGATATCAACCAAACATGGCGTAACAAGATACAGTAAGACTACGGACAAACCCTCGTATCATGGTGGATGAGGCAACCCAATAGGAGAAAAGGAGTCCCAAGAGCAGGCAAGAGAATTTCTAATCCTTCCTGTGTTTTTTTTTCCCCTGGGTACAGGAAGGATTATGAATGTGACATATTTAGACTTGTCTTTGCAAGTCATTACCTCTTCCCAAATGAACCACAGAGGGTTTCTAGTACTGCCACACAAAACCAAAACCAAACCAAACCAAACCAAACCAAACCAAACCAACAACAAAACCTAAACTTCCGGATCCAGGCTATCCCAGCACTCAGGAGGCTGAGACACAGAACTCCGGTCCTCTGTAAGATCACCAAGTGCTTTTAAACCCAGCTACAGAAACCATTTCCTTGTGACACATTTACCACATTCTACCATTAGGTTTTATTAGGAGTCTCTGTTGCATGCTAGACTTTGTACAACTTGAGAACAGGATTGAGGTTCATCTCTGTATCCTAAGTACCAAGCAGGGGTCCTCAAAGTTAGTGGTCACCCAGTTACTGTTCTGCACTAGGACTGAAATGAGACCGCTTTGCTGCGAAGCTTCCTCAGGGCTGCCTTCATGTCCTTGTTCCTTAGGCTATAGATAAAGGGGTTCAGTGTAGGGATAACCACCCCGAACATTAATGCAGCCGCCTTGTCTTTCTGAGAGGAGCTAGGGGATGCTGGCAGTAAGTATCCAGTAAAGATGGTCCCATAGAAGAGCGACACCACAGTGAGGTGTGAACCACAAGTCGAGAAAGCTTTCCACTTGCCCTGGGCAGAAGGGATCCGGAGGACTGCCCTGAAGATGCAGATGTAGGAGAGCAGGATGCAGGACAATGGGCTGAGGCCCATGACGATTCCAAAAGCAAAGATCACCAGCTCATTGATGTGTGTGTCCGAGCAGGAGAGTTTCAGGAGGGGCATAAGGTCACAGAAGAAGTGTGGGATTTCTAATCCCGCACAGAAGGTCAGTCGGGCCATGAGACAAGTGTGTACCAAGGACTGGAGATTAGTAATGGCCCATGTCCCGCCCACCAGTAGTGCACAGACACGTGGGTTCATGAGCACTGAGTAGCGGAGTGGGTAGGCAATGGCCACCAGCCGGTCAATGGCCATCGCTGCCAGGAGGAAGCTGTCTATGGTCCCAAAGAGGTGAAAGGCATACATTTGGATAAGACAGCCTGCAAAAGGGATAGCTCTGCTGTGGGTCTGGATGTTCACTAGCATCTTGGGGACAGTAGTGGAGCAGAAGAAGATGTCAACCAGGGACAGGTTGCAGAGGAAGAAGTACATGGGTGTGTGCAGGTGACAGTCTGATATGATGGCTAGGATGATGAGCAGGTTTCCAAAGACGGTGACCAGATACATGGACAGGAACAGTCCAAAGAGGACGGTCTGCAAGCCTGGGTCCTCTGAGAGTCCCATGAGGTGAAATTCTGAGACTGCTGTTTGGTTTTCTGATGCCATAGAACAGTCTGTGTCTACTGAGACAGAAGGAGACAACATAGGAGACAACAGAAGGAAGCAACATAGAGCTGGAGTCAGAGTTGGGGCCTCAATCCTGTAGAAGCCTTTAAGATGATGTGAAAATCCGTTTACTCCTTTGAATAACATTCTTTAAGCTACCTCCGGTGGCTTTTGTATTCTCCAAGCTATCTAAGTTTGAGTAATGAGAGTCTCAAATTCTTAACTTAGGTACTTGTTCAACTTGGATGTTGTCCAAGGTGGGTGACCTTTGCCTAAAAGTTCCACAAGTGCCCATGTGGTAAAAGCTCAGATGGGCAGCCTGGGAGGGGTGGTAGAAGGTGGTTTCTGGGGCCGGAGAGATGGCTTAGCATTTGAAGACTTGCTGTTCTTACAACAGACTTGTATTTGACTCCTAGCGCTCACAGATATGGTGACCGTGTGACCACTGAACAGACTTCCACCAGGCTATGTACTATGGGTCAATGGACCGTGAACTGAGACCTCTGAAATCTTGAGTCAGAATAAACCTTTCCTCCTTTTAAATTGACTATATTCAGATATTTTGGGGTAGTGACTGAAAGCTGACGTACGTCAAATCTCAACTCAAAACATCTACAGTAAAAGGAATCTGGCATTTCCTTCCCTCCACCCCCCACCCCCAGACTTCTCACCCTCTTCCTTCATCCTCACCTTTTAACTTCATGCTAACGAGATAATTTGAAGGCAGGAGAAGTGTCCGTCAGAAGCTCTTGTTATCCAGCCAGGTGTGGCTGTGCATGCCTTTAATCACAGCACGTGGAAGGCAGTGTAAGGAAAATCTCTGAGTTCGAGGCCAGCTTGGTTTGTAGAACAAGTTCCAGGACAGCCAAACCTACACTGAGAAACCCTGTGTGGAAAAACAAACCAAAACAAGAAACTAGGGGAAAGTGCCGTGGTGGTTTCCACGGGACTAGGAAGTCTTAGGTTCATGTATTCGAATGCTTGGCCATGAGGGGGTACGAATACTTGACCTGAATTAGGTGTGGCCTTTGTGGAGTAGGTGTGAGGTTGGCCTTATTGGAGGAAGTGTGTCACAGGGGGTGGGCTTTGAGGTTTCAACTGTGCAAGCCAGGCTCAGTGTCTCTCTTCTTCCCCCCTGCAGGTCCAGAACGTAGAATTCTCAGCTCCTTCTCAGCACCACGTCTGCAATGCTTCCCACCATGCTTCCAGTCATGTTGAAGGCCAGAGCCCTGAAACTCCAAACAAGCCCCATTTAACACTTTCCTTTCTGAGAGTTGCTGTGGTCACGGTATCTCTTCACCAGAACACTGACTAGGACAAGTTCTAGCAATTTTTGTAGAGAATATGAGTTTGGTTCCTAGCCACCCTCACTGGGGAAGCTAATCACTGTCAGTAATTCTAGCTCCAGAAGATCCGACTCTCCTTTTTTTGGCCTCTGCATTCACATGTACAAACACACAGGCGCGCTCGCGCGCGCATACACACACACACACACACACACACACACACGTTAAAAAATGAAATAAAATCTTTAAAAAGAAACAGTCTGAGCATCAATTTTAGGTTTAGAATACATACACAAAGAGAGAGTTTACTACATATAGAGAGCTGGGGGTATATTTCAGTAGTCCAAGGTGTGTCTGTCATGCAAGAAGTCCTGGATTTGATCTCCAGCACCACAAAAAAGAGTGCACAAAACGTGTGTATGCAGGTATACTGTGGAACACTACTCAACTGTAAAAAGAAGGAAAATGTGTCATTCACCACAATATATAACGAGCCCAGAAAAGGTTATGCCAATGAAACAAAAAAATGCCACACAATCTCCATTATATATGGCTTTCAGAGAAAGTTGTACCAATAGAAGCGGACAGGAGGATGGCAATTAACAGAGTTTGGCAAGGGGACAGTTGCAGTTGGTCAAAAGATTTAAATTTCGAGTCAGAGATACATTACCTAAATTCAAGAGAGCTATAATGGAACATGGTAACTGCAGTTGATGGCACAAATCATGTTCTTTTCTAATGTTATTTATTTAGTATTGTTTAATGTGAGTACACTGTCGCTGTCTTCAGACACACCAGAAGAGGGCGTCAGATCCCATTACAGATGGTTGTGAGCCACCATGTGGTTGCTGGGATTTGAACTCAGGACCTCTGGAAGAGCAGTCAGTGCTCTTAACCGCTGAGCCATCTCTCCAGCCCCAGAAATCACGTTCTTAAAAGTTGTTGGGTCAGGGGCTGGGGATTTAGCTCAGTGGTAGAGCACTTACCTAGGAAGCGCAAGGCCCTGGGTTCGGTCCCCAGCTCCGAAAAAAAGAACCAAAAAAAAAAAAAGTTGTTGGGTCTGTAGAGATGACTCGGTGCTTAAGAACATCTGCAGAGGAACAGGGTTTCATTCCCTCAACCATGTGTGCTGGCTCACCAGTGCCTGTAACTCTAGCTCCAAGAGATATGATGCCCTCTTCTGGCCTCTGCTGCATTCACACACACACACACACACACACACACACACACACACACACACACACACTGAGAAATAAGAGTAAATTTTAAAAGGGGAAATTGCCTAGAACGTATTGATGCTGTGCATTAGCTCCTTAGCGTAGTTACCCTAAAGTACGGAGATTTTAAAATATGTGCATAATTTTCGTCGATTAAAAGCAGCTTTAAGAATTGTGCTCTGGGCTGGAGGCATAGCTCAGTGGTGGCGTCCTTGCCTAACTTATGCCTGACTCTGGGTTTCATCCTCGTTACTGCGAAGAACTTCTGTTTGCTTGCAAATAATATTTAATTAAACAATACAATCACAGTTACAAGTACAACAAGCAAAATCAGGTTTGGGGATAATTAAAATGATGCCATTCAGTTGACGAAGGCGGAGCCAGGCGGGCAAGCATAGGAGACCTTTTAGCTTGGGTTCTCCATCTGATTTGGGGTTGTGGATCCCACCAACTGTGCATTCAACAGCTGGTTTCCCTCCCCTGCGTGCATCACACACACACATCCCTCTCCCAATTGCACCAAAACAGCTTCAGCATCCCCTCAGGCCCCCGACCACACCAGTGCACACATCCTCCCATCTTTGAACAATGCTGGAAGTTTTCAAATCCCTGCTAACTAACGGTAATCAAGTTTAGATGGTTTGCATTCAAGTTTATTCCTGTTTCTTTCTCGCTTTGAATAATAGAAAGTCAATCCGTGCTGAACTGGTTTTGGGTACGTTCCATTATGGCAAGACCACATCCTCAAGTAAAGTTTAAGAGACCCTGTGTTCACCATGTTATACACATGCAGACTCAGACACACATTAAAAGCAAACCTAGTATAGGATGGGACATGTGCAATAGAGAAGTGACTCTATGATGTCATCGGTCAACCAAACTAGAGAGCTGCCCAAACCGCTCCCCTTATTAAGCACACTCCCCTTGAAGCCCATAGAAGGAAGCCCTGGCACAGTAACCCGGATGCTTGAGCATTGGTTTCTGTGTCTCGCTGTCAGTCTGCTCTCTGAGTAGTTTTCCCGGTTCTTCTGCAAGTCTGTGTGAACCCTCATTATCGATTCCTAGGAAAGGCTGAGAACCTGCAAGCACCTGGCTCTAACCCAGACCGTCAAAAGCCACCTTATCTCTGTCGGTAGAGCAGTTGGTAAGCAGGCCGCGAGTCCTGCAGCTGTGCAGAAACTGGCCGTGTTAGCGCCATTCTGTAATCACAGAACTCTGGAGGCGGAGGCAGTAAATTGGTTCCAGGCTCCCCTCAGTACAGACTGTCTCAGTACAAAGCAAAGCAAAACAAACAGGTAAACGACCAAACTAGCAATTCTTTTTTTGCACCCGTACACGGCCAACAAAGTCTGACTGTTATTTGCTTCTGTCTCTCAGTGACCATATTTGCTGCCTTTAATAAACATTAACCCAGAATATGTTAGGTGCCAGGTTCCCCCTACTTTTCCTACAGTAAGTACATGGAGCCTGGAGTGATGGGGAACACTTATAATTCCACAACTCTGGAGGCCAGTGCAGGGGCATCATGAGTTGCCGGTCACCTTGGGCTATAAAGAGAGACCATACCTCAAAACAAGACACCATTACCATGCTCTCCCAAAACCTCAAGATCATCTCTCTCCATTGAGGACAGACCTTTTGCTGTCCTCTCTTCTACTCAGGTAGGCATCTTTTTGTCTCATTTATGATTCTTATTTTTCCTCCTTCAAAGAACATTAATTTTTAGAAAGATGTAAGGATTGCTGAAGTGGGATTGGGATGTATATGATAGAAGACAGGATGGGAGGAGATGTGGAAAAGTGAGGAAACTAGAAAGCCGCCCATATGGGCAGGCATGAAGCCTCAGTGGGTAAAGGAGCTTGCTGCCAAGTCTGAGGACCTGAGTTCAATCCACATCTTTGAGAGAGAACTGACTCCCACAGGAGGTTGTTCTCTACCTACCCTCTCCCCCCCATCACATCAATATGTAAATGAAGGGAACCACTGTGACTGGGGGAAAAAGGCTCTAAGGGAGGAGGGGTGGGGGTAACAATAAAGCAGAGTGGAAAGGGGAGGGGAAGCAAGGGTGGGAGGGGAAGAGAAGTATGGAAGGAGGGAGCAAAATGAGGGAGAGGAGAAAGAGGAGGAGGAGGAGAAGGAGGAGGAAGAGGAGAAGGAGGAGGAGGAGAAGGAGGAGAAGGAGGAGAAGGAGGAGAAGGAGGAGACTAACTATGATGGAATATATAGGAAAATCCTATATGGAAACCCATTATGTTTTAAGTTGACTTTAAAAATTAAAATTAAAAAACAACAGAAGAAAAAGAATTGTCTGGTTAGGAGTATGACTCAGTGGCAGCATGTACCTGCAGGCCCTGGAGATGCTCAAGGCCTTCCTGGACTACATGAGACCCTGCCACCAAACAGAGAAAGAAAAGCAAACCACCGAGGAGGAGGAGGACCACAAACAGATAAAACCTGCCGTCCCAAGGTGTAGTGAGAGCAACGGAGAGATTATGGTGACTGCTACCACAGCAGGCTCCTTGGAGGTGGAGAGATGCCGAAAGGCAGTTCAGGAAGGTTATCAGAATTCCGTCTTGTTACGATCTATGCCCTTCAGAGTCTGAGGTTTGGGTGGGAGATTTTTTTGCAGTGCAACATCAGCGTCCTCTGGGCTGCTGGGTGAAACCCAATTCCTCGTCATACATTTGCAGCCGTCTTCAGTTGGTGACTGGCATTTGCCCCGTGGTGGTCGTTCCTGGATCATTGGCTGTCGTTTGGAGGGCTTCTAAAAGCACAGACAGCTGCCCCGGGGACATGTTTGGAGAACTACTGCATTGAGGATCCCGTTCTATGACTTTGCCATCTGCACAAGTGTCCTCCAACTGCAGACCCTAAATATTGCACATTATGTCCTGACATAGAGTTTGGCCCTCACCTCACCATCCACCCTGTCTACAGTTGGCCTCCTCCTCCCATTCACCATCTAGGAACTAAATAAGTTTTGTTTCTTCAACCTCTTCCACCTCAGTGTTCTCTGTCTGTCTCCACTCACCAGAACGGCACCAACAAAGAGGGATTCTCAGCAACCTTCCTATTCCATTATCAACTAGAACCACCAGAGGTCAGTGCTCAGTTCCCAGGAAGGGCACAGGAAGTCATTCATTGTGACAGCTGTGACACCTGCTGTCCTTGAGAGAAACTCATACGACCCCCAGCCAGGACAGATAAGCAGACTGCTAAGGGCTCTAGCAGATATTTATAGTTGGGGGCTGTGGGGACTCCATTCCCAAGCTCCTTGTTAAGAAAGAGAATGCTAATTATTTTGTTCCTGCTTTCGCCCCATGTGACCTGTTCTCCGAAGGACAGGTGGTTTGCTGCCGTCAGATTTGTGAGGAGCTGGAGCGGGTATTAGGGATTTATCCCCTTGGGTCCCTTTTCAGCTCAGACGGAGTCTCATGGAGGCTCCCGAGTAAGGTCTTGGGAGGAGCCAAGTCCTTGAGGTGTCCAGGTGAATCTAAGATGGGCCTTTCACTCTGACTGTCATAGCGGAGACTGGGTGGGCAGGGGGTTTGCGGCATTTGGGTAACCAAGGAAAGTTTCTAGAAAATAATAAGCAAATGATCAATACACACTGAATAAATAAACTATTGGGTGTTTAATGTTTAGTGGTGTTGGAGTCACAAGGACAGGTCTGAGTTGGAAGGTCAGGTGCTAGGTTCCTGCGTTCTTGTCCCTTTTGACGAGGAGTTGTGTGAGACACATGGATGACGTGGGGAACAGCCCTCTGTATTATTCTGTAATAAACACAAGAGACAAGCGAAAGCAAAGCAGGTTTCAATACACCGTTCCGAAGAGAGGGTGCAGGCAGAGAGAACGGATGACGTGACTGATGTAAGCCTGTATTTTTTTATTGAAATTTATTTTTATTTTTAACATGTATGGGCGTTTTGTCTGCGTGTTTGTCTATGCACCACTTGCATGTCTGGTGCTCAGAGGCCAGGTGAGGGCATCGACCTCCTGGAACTGGAGTTACAGCTGTTGGGATCCACTGTCGGGTGCTGGGAACTGAATTTCCATCTCTTGGAAGAGCAGCCAGTGGTGTTAACCATGTAACCAGAGCGCTTAACTAGATGTTCTTAACCATCTCTCCAGCTCCCAGGAGAGTGGTTCTTAAAGTTTCTGCTCTTGAGAAATCCCTGTGCTCTTTCTAAAACAGCCCGAGATCAGAGACAGACAACCGTCACATTGTTTCTAGCATAATTCCTTTCTCAAATTCCCCACCCTATAGGCACAGGACTGATGAATAAGTGGGCATTGAGACTGTATCCTTCTCTGTTACTTTCCAGCAGGTGCCAGCCGCCAGCTCAGTGAGGGAAAGGTTGAGTTTCTCCTCCTTACCTGTGACACTTTGATGCACTTCATGCTGGAAATGGAAATAGTTTAGCTCTTACGACTCTGTATTATCTAATTACTTAATCTGCTGAGGTACGTTAATTGTGTTTTGAAAGGCTCTATGAGGCTGGATGATGGCAAACACAGGCCGGACGGAGCGTAGTAGCAAACATGGTGCTGGCGAGTTTTGTGTTTCACCCTCTTCTCCCCTTGATAAAAAGCCCACTAGATTACATGCCTAAAGCCAGCCACCAAGGTCTACTCCCTTGTTTGGCTGGTGATTCATTCCTGAGGCTGGTCACTAAGGTCTGACTATCAAAACATCAAGGTCCAGTAATCAAACTTCATCATTTCAATTAACCCAATTAAAATGCCCACTGAGAGCTTCCCAGCATATCTTAGCGCACTTTAGCACAGATCTCTAATAAAGAGTCACTCTCTATTTGGTTTGTGCTTGGCATTTGGTGTTGAGGTGTGGTCCAGTGGGAAGTAGCCCTCAATTCAAGGTTCCCCTGCACTTTCATTTTCTACTTAGGTGCTGCCTAGATTCTCCACTCCCTACCGTCCGTCCCTCTCTGCACCCCAAGCCCACACCTTTCTTTTCTCTCTTCCACCGCTTTCTATCTTATCACTCTCTGGCTCTCCCTCTCTCCCTCTGTTACCCCCTCTTCCTCTAATTTCCATCTCCCTCTCTTTCCCTTTGTTCTCTTTCTTTCTCTCCTTTCTCGCCCCTCCTTCCTCCCAATCTTTTTGAAAGAGGATGAGCTGCAGTTCTTAACCAGGAACACTTCATCCACAGGGCACACCTACTCACCTATGCAGACATTTAAAAAGTTACCTTATTTATTCGTGTGTGTGTGTGTGTGTGTGTGTGTGTGTGTGTGTGTGTGTGGTGTGCGCAATGGTGCATCCATAGTCTGAAGACAAGTTGTAGGAGTCAGTTCTCTCACTCCGTGGGCCCTCGACATCTAACTCAGAGCATCGGGCTTGGCAGCAGCACCCGTTTCCCCGAGTCATTTCGCCAGACCATGTGTAGACAGTTCTGAGGACTACGACCGCGTTCAAGGATGAGGCCTAATGTGGTCTGAGGCACAGCACTAGCCTCTTCCCAGCGGACAGTCGATATGAGTCAGCAATGGCAGTGTGGACACAAAGGGAAAGATATGAGGGGTGGTGTGACCTCTGGCATTTAGGTTGGGAGGGTAAACTTGGTATTCTTCAGGTAAATATGAACATTTCCAGATATTTAAACTCAATAAATCTGTAAAATCTCTAGATGAGGAGATGAAATTCAGGACCTGTATGACAGGTAGGCACTTAACCACAGAGTCATACACCAGCTTGCTCACCTTCCCCCCCCCCTCTTTCTTAACTTTCTTTCTTTCTTTCTTCCTTTCTTAATTTCTTTCTTTCTTCTTTGAGACAAGGTTTTCTATCACCCCAGAATAACTCTAATCTTCTGATCCTCCTGCCTGTATCCCCTATGTGCTGGGATTAGAGGTATATATCCCTATGCCCATTTCTCTTCGACATTTATTTATTTAATGTGTATGTGCGAGGTGGGCCAAGGCTCATGGGAGCCGCTGCCTGAGCATGAAGGTCAGAGAGTAACCCGAGGGAGTCAGCTCCTTCATTTTCCTTCTGTGGCTCCTGAGAATCAAGCTCAGGTGGTTCGTTTCGGTGGGAAGTACCTTTGCCTGCTGAGCCTTCTTGCCGGCTCTCCTGTCTTGGTTGTTTTGTTTGCCAACTCAACACAAGTTAGGTGAGTAGAGGAAACTCAGTTGAGAAAAATCCCTCCATCAGATTGGACTGTAGGCAACCTGGTAGGCATTTTTCTGGATTAATGGTTGATGTGTAGGGGCTTAGTCAGTGGGGCTGGGGTGGTGGTGGTTGGGGGTTGAGAGGGTGGGAGAAGACTGCTATCCTTGGGCAGGTGGTTCTGGGCCACCTAGGAAGGCAGGCTGAGCCAGCCGTGAGGAATAAGGCGGTAGGGAAGCAGCATTACTCTCTGGCCTTTGCTTTCAGTTCCAGCCTCCAGGTTCCTTCCCCACTGAGATCCTGCCCTTGCTTCCCTTAGTGGTGGACTGTTACCTAGAAGTATAAACAAAGTAATTTCTTCCACCTCAACTTGCTTTTAGTCACAGTGTTTTGTCACAGCAGTAGAGACCGGAACTCAGGCATCTTCCTACGGTGCTTTAAGATGCTGGGCACCAGGCCTCCAGTTTCATTCCACCAGACAAAGGTTTTCCAACTGAACTGCATCCCAAATACTCATAACCTTTACCCTTTAAAGGGTACGTGAGGGAGCATGATAAACGCTGTTTGACGATCATGCTCGTCCAGTATGCACCATGCCACCATTTAAGTTTTGCAAGAGCCGGTGGTGGCGGTGTGACAGGTATAGGTTGTAAGGGCAGGCTGGAACTTGCCTCACCACCAAGAATGCCGAAGAGAGAATAAAAGCAGCAAACACGAGATAGGTACAGTCACGGTGACCCAGTTTTGATGCTGACATCACCCAAGCTGTCCTCACAGTAATCCCGTGGGACTGACAGATAGAACATGGAGTACCATGTGGTCTCGTGGTTGCCGCTGTACTGCTTTAAAAAAGATTGTGGCTTTAAAACCCACAAGAAGACTGTTTTAACTATGAAAGGCCAACTAAGGATTAGTTATTGGATGGTGAAAGATGCCTTAAGATGGTTCCTCAGTGGTCTTGGCTTATTTATCTAAAAATAATAGTTACTCCATTATGAATAATCTCACAACTAGTAAAAACCCACGATGTAATTTGTTCACAATCTCTCCAGAAGGTGGTTGTTGTTGTTCTTATAACATGTGTCTGTGTCTAGGCTTTTGCATGTGGGTGCAGGTGCATGAAGAGGCCAGAAGAGGGCGCTGGATTCCACGGAGTGGAGTCGTGAGGTGCCCAGTGAGGGTGTTTGGACCCAAACTTGGATCTTCCAGAACAGCTATAGTGACTCTTCAACCCCCTGAAGCTGTTACCTGTTTTACTTTACTTTTTAAATTCCACTTATTTCTGTCTCCCTCCACATCTCTGTAGCTGTTCATTATCATATTAAGGAATGGAGAGAGAGAGAGAGAGAGAGAGAGAGAGAGAGAGAGAGAGAGAGAGAGAGAGAGAGAGAGAGAAAGATTGATTTTCTCCTTGGTGCAATTTGACCAAGAATCAGCCCAAATTTGAATTCTCCACTTCTGTCTATAGTCTGTGATTACTTGTCTGTCTATTGTGTGTTCCTATTGGCTTTCTGTTGTGCCAGTGTGTTATCTATGTTTCACATGTGCCTGTTCCTAAGAACCTAAGAAAGGACTTTGTATTTATTGACTAGCACAGAAAGAGTGAATGGGAAAGGAACAAGTTCTTTTTTCCCATTGATTAATTTATTTGTTAACTTTTGATCACAGTCACTTCCTCTCCCTGTCCCCCCTCACAGAGCACCTTTGCCATCTGCCCCTCCCCTTTTCCTCTGAGAGGGTGGAGGTTACCCCTGGATACCCCATCCCCCCACCCCCAGCCACATCCAGTCTTTGCAGGGCTAGGCACATCCTCTCCCACTGAGGTCAGACAAAGCAGCCCAGCCAGAGGAATCGATTCCACAGATAGGCAACAACTTTAGGTACAGCCCCTGCTCCGGTTGCTGGGGAACCCACATGAACGCCTTGCTGCACCTCTGCTATGCATGTGCAGGAGGCCTAGGGCCATCTCACTGTATGCTCTTTGGTTGGTGGTTCTCGAGAGTGCCCAAGGGTACAGAGTAGTTGACTCTGTTGATCTTCCTGGGAGTTCCTATCCCCTTTGGGGACCTCAACCTTCCCCCGACTTGTCTATAAGAGCCCAATGTTTGGCTGTGGGTCTCTGCATCTGTTTTAGTCAGCTGCTGGGTAGAGCCTCAAGGACAGTCATGCTGGGATCCTATCTGCACGTTTAACCGATTGTCATTAAGAGTGTCAGGGACTGATGCTTGCTCATGGGATGGGTCTAAAGCTGACTGGTTATTGTTGGCCATCCCCTCAGTCTCAAAGCTGGGGATAGAGTAGTGCAGTGGTAGATCTGCCCAGTCTAGGTGTGCAGCTTTTAAATATTGTAGCTGAGTTGTGTGTTCTCACATGGGCTTATTGGGGTTGGAGAATTACTGCAACATAGAACACTGAATTTTCAGGGACACTTTAACAGTTTCACAAAGGAAGGCATTTCTGTATTGACCCCAACTGACCCAGAATAACACTTGAAACTGCACAGACATCATCAACCTGTATCCGTACATGGACTCCAACACTTAAGAGATGTTTGTTGTTTAAGGTTGCAGTCAACCTGTTGGCTGCTCCCAGTAAATGATTACAATACACACACACACACACACACACACACACACACACACACACACACCACACATACCATACACACACACCACACACACACACCACACACACACACACACCACACACACACATCACACAGACACCACACACACACACACACCACACACACCACACACACACACACACCACACACACACACCACACACACACCACACACACACACCACACACATACATACCACACACACACACCATACACACACATACCACACACACACACACACACACACACACACACACTTCACTATTCTGGGTCAGGGGCATGGAAGTGTACGTAACTTGAGGTTAAAGTTAGGCATTTAGCTTAAGTCGTAAAAGCATGGGAAATCGAGAGCACAGTAAGGTTGACTACACTGTTCTTTTAAAAGCAGCTTAAACTCAAATTGGCGAGCACACAGTAGGGTACCAGGCTGTGTCTTAAATGATCTCAAGACACATTATTAATTTTTCCGCAAGGTCTGGAAAAAGTTCAGCGTCTTTGAAAGGACATTTGAACGTATGTATTATACATCTCACCACACACCTGCATCTACCACAACATGAAGGTCATTCGAGGACTGGATTCTCCCTTCCACTTTGCCGAAGCAAGGTCTGCCTTGTTCCTGATGCTGTGGTTTGGGTTCCGATCAAGCCAGCCTGCAGGCATTCCTCACCTCCTCCAGTCCCTGGCTCTCATTTCCCCATAGGAGTTTTGTACACACCATAGTATCCTGTCACAGACAATTGTATTCGTTCTCTGAGAACTTGATACAATGCATTTTATTCAGGTTCTCATCTCATTTCCCCTCAGATCACCTACGCCCTCTGCCTTAGCTATGCCCACAACTGCTGTTCTAGACATTGTGATGCTATCTACTGGTCGTGGTTGACTTACCAGAGGCCATATTCTTAAGGAAAACTGGCTTTGTCTTCCACAAGAGCCATCAATTGTCAACAGGACTCAAGTAGGATGGGGCCCCACCTGCTTCATGCTAGAAGATCAAGCTAGCATCCCGTTCGACATGGGTTCTGCGAATTGAACTCAGGTCATGAGGTTTGTGAGGTGTTTGCCCAGGGGTAATCTCCTCAACCCTATTTTCTGGTACAAAGTCTTGCTATATTGCCTTGTCTGGCCTTGAACTTGAACTCAAGTGAACGTCTTGCTCCAACTTCCTGAGTTTCTGGGACTATGAGTACACACTACTCAGCTGCAAGTATTTTCTGCTTTGATGCTGCTCATTTTTTTACTTTCTTTATGAATTTATATTTATTATTATTATTGTCACTGTCTGGGTGCACATGTGCCATTTGTACATGGGGAGACCAGGGGACAGCCTCTCTCCTTCTACCTTTATATGGGTCCCTCGATCAAATTCCGGTTCCCAATCTTGTTTGGTGTGCTGGGTATTTATATGTCATAAATATATGTTATTTATATTGATACAGGCTAAAGTCAACGGAGAAAATGCCTCCAAAAGATCAAGGTGCAGGCATTTCTTCAACTGGTGATTGATGGTGTGATTGTTGCTGGGACCACCCTGGCCTGGTGGTCTAGGGCTCTATCAGAAAGCGTCCTGAGCAAGCCACGAGGGACAAGCCAGTAAGCAGAACTCCTTCATGGCTTCTGCAACCGCTCCTGCCTCGTGGCTCCTGTCCTGACTTCCTTCAGTGATAAACTGCGATGTGGAAGTGTAAGCCAATTAACCTCTGTCCTCCTCACGTTGCTTCTGGTCATAGCATTTCCTCATAGCACTAGGAACCCTAAGACACTCAGCAAGCATTTTGCCCTCTGAACCGTATGATTCACAGGCCCTGTCTCCTTTCATTAGGTAGTTAATATATGTTTTCAGATAATTAATATTATCATTGTGGTCTTGGTGTCCAAATCTTTCTTCATATCTGAGAGCACAGTGCCAATGTTTTTGCAAAGCTTGCTTATTCATTTATTTGGATGTACGTGGGTCATGGTAAGCAGATATCTAGATATCCAACTCATTAATTTTAATAGCTACATAATACCCCATGAGATGAATGTATTTTGATTGTGAAGTTTTCCCACCTGGTATGTCATGCAGGGTATTTCCAGTTTGTTTTTGTTGCTTCTGTAATCAGTTCTTCCATAAACATTTATATAGGTTGGGTTCTCAGACATGGGATTTCCTTTTTTTTGCATCTTTATGTAATAATTTATTTTATGTGTATGGGTGTTTTGCCTGAAGGCTTGTCTGTACACTATGTGCATACATGGTGCCTCCTGGCAGGAGGCATCAGGTCTCTCCATGCGTCTGGAGTTGTGACCTGCCCTATGTCCTCAGAACGTAATCCTGGTCCTGTGGAGGAGAAGCTCTGAAGTGCTGTACCCCCTCCCCAGCCAATGTGGAATTTCAAATAGATATGGTCGTCTTAATTTTCCCAGTGTGCAATAACAAGCCACATTTCCACCGACAGGAATGCCCTTTGTGTTTATTTGTATGCACTGGGTGTTGTTATTTTTTTCTGTTATTGCTCTCTCCCTCTTTTTCCTTCTTCCTTTCTTCCCTAGCTCTTGATTTGCCTTCTCTTCCTTTTCAGCTTTCTCCTTTCTTCTTCCTCTACTCTCCTCTCTTCTTCCTCCTCTCCCCTCTCCTTTCCTCTTCATTCTCCCTTTTCTCCTTTAAAATGAACAACCGTGGATCTGCTAAATGAAAAGCTTGAAGCCTTGATTACTGTTTTTTTTTTCCCTTGCCCAATGCGAAGTCCAGCCTCTCCCCATTTGTTTGTTTAGCGATTTAAGCCTCTCTTCTTTGTGGTCAGTCACTTCATACATTTGTTTTCGTAAGCCAGGATCTTATTCTGCAGCCTAGCTGGGCTTTGAACCTGTAATTCTCCATCCTCGGCCTCTTGAGTGATGCTGGGATGACAGCTGTGTACCACAGCCCCTGGCTGTCTGCTCCTCCACCTGAGAGCGGTGCTTTCAAGGTTCCTCTGATGCAGTGTGTATCTGTGCTCTGTTCATTTTATGGTCTCATAGCAGTCCACTGAGTGCTTACCTTATTCTTTTGTTTCCTTGGGTATGCTGACTAATATTCTGGGGAAACAGCGTATGCAACAGCATGTTCACTTAGACATCAGCGTTTTGATTCTTTTGGGTATATGGCTAAGAACAGAATTGCTGAATTAAATGGCAATTAATCATTTGAACAATTATGTTTATTGGTTTACTGTACTTCTAAGGCATGCACATAAGAGGGTAAGCCTGTTGAGGTTAGTGGATGACTTTGGGAATTGTGTCTCTTCCTCAACACGAGTCAGGGATCAAACTCAGGTCATTAAGTTTGGCAGCAAGGACTTTACCGCTGAGTCAGTTAATTCTGTTACAATGCATTGAAAAGAACCACTTTTTAAAACTTCAGATAGATATTTTTTAAAGATTTATTTATTTTATATATGATAGTACACTGTAGCTGTTCTCAGACACACAAGGGGAGGGCATCAGATCCTATTACAGATGGCTGTGAGCCACCATGTGGTTGCTGGGATTTGAACTTAGGACCTCTGGAAGAGCAGTCAGTGCTCTTAACCACTGAGCCATCTCTCCAGACCCAACATTCATTTTTTTTTAAACCGTCGAAGCTGTGCTATTTTACATTTCTGTGCTGTCAGCAGTTTTTTCTTTTTCCTTTTTCCCCTTAAGACAGGATCTCATTATGTAGCCGTTGCTAGCCCAGCACATGATACGAACCAGGATGACATCAAACACATAGCGATCTGCTTGCTCTGGCCTCCCGGGTGCTGGAACGGAAGGCACATTCTGCTGTGCTGAGCCCTCAGCAGTTTTCAGACGTCCTCAGATAAATTTAATGTCAAGATTAAACATTTCCGTCATAGTAGTTCTGTCCTGTTGTATATGTTCACATGTGCTGGGTGCTGCTTGGGTTGAAACTGGACCTTGTATATGGCAGGTCAGAGCTCTTCTACTGAGATCCACCTCCAGTCCTCTCTTAGACGATCTTTAATGACATTTCCTAGCCTCAGCAATCACGTTGGGTCAGCTTTCCACTCATTCTTGAGTCAATGCAATGCGTGTTCTTTTCTCTTTCAAATGTGATGTCTCTTAGGGCTGGCGATTTAGCTCAATTGGCAGAGTGCCCACCTAGCATTGCTCCAAGTTCTGGATGGGACCGTGAGCAGCACAGAAAATTACCGCAGCCTTGCACGCCTGAGATTCCAGAACTTTGGATGTGGAGGCTGCAGGCTCCTGAGTTCAAGGTCATCTACACAACAAGCTGGAGGCCATACAGTGCCTTAAGAGGATTGGCTCAGTGTTCGCTCAATTGTCCCAGCAGGAAACATGCATTTCCTGGTGCTAAAGTGAATCTTGGAATTGTTGATCCTTGTCCCACGCGCGACTTCTCGCCGGCAAGAAACACGCGGGTACATAGAAATCCTTACTGTGACCAAACTTTATTATAATCTTAAAGAGGAAGCCTCGGCCCACCATCATGGTGCGCTTATATACACCCTAGCGTGGCGCATCCACACCTGATTGGTTGTTTACCCATGATCTCATCAGGCACGCCCCGGAGTGGGCAAAGACCTGGCACGAAGGCACTCTTGCACATGCGCACAGTTAACTTCCTGAAAGGGAGTCGGCTGGCGCGGCGAAGGCTGGCGCCATCTTGTAATGGCGGAGGCTATCCTGGCCTTCCACGTGGGGCGCAGTGGAAGCCAGCGCCATCTAGCGGTGGCGAATGTTATTGCGGCCCTCTACACCTCACCCTTATAATTTATATTATTTTATAGCAGTCATGATCACCCTATCGCGTGCAATGAGGAAACCTCAGCCATGTGGAAGGGCTGATCAAAGGATCAATGAGTCTCTCTCATCCCAGTGCAATGGATCCACAGATCCATGGGGTGTAAGAGCAGAGAACTCAGATACAGAAAGAGAGCCTCTCTCCTCCCAGTGCAATGGATCCACAGATCCATGGGGTTCAGGAGCAGAGAACTCAGATACCGACTAATTCCTGAGCAAGATAACCAAATTCCAGGGGAGGCCCCTTGTACAATGGCCACAAGTGCTTGAGTGATAACGGCCTTGTCACGTTTCTGTAGAGATCTGAGTTTGCAAACCAACCATAGTATGAACACTGACCCACAGCATAGGGCTGTACCAGACAGAGCCACTCCCGATAAGTAGTGGGCACCTCATTTGGTCCTCTTCAGCTGTTACCACCAAGGGCCGTAGTCAAGCCACTCCTATAATAAAATTTAGAATTCCCAATTGTTAGTAACTACTCCAGAAAGTTCACCCACTTTGTTTGTCTAACAATAGATTGGGGGAGGATAATTCCAGACACTGCAGACACAATGTCTGCAGCAGTAATGGCTGCTACAATAGCAGCGAAAGTGTCAAGGTCTTTTCCAGGACAGTTCAGGATCAGTCATTTTTCTCTGGAACAACCAGCAGACAATGGAACCATTTCTGAGATCTGTATAACCAGGACAGAGTTCCCCAGTCCACTGTAGCTTTACGCAGGTGGCTTTCTTGTGAAGCTATAGTCTGTAAAATGACAACACCAGTTACCAGTTAAGGCAGCAAGAGTCACTAGGGAAATGAAGGGGGCAGCAACGGCTGGAGTCCAGTCTTCTCCAGCAAGCAGCAGTGTACAGAGAGCAGGCCATAGTGGGACGGGACATACGCAGCGGTAACACTGACTGCAGCAACGGCAAAATCTCTGTGATGACAAAGGATGAAGGGGAATCTTTCATCTTCCTCTCAGGGCAGAGGGATGACTCCAGGGACCTGAGCCACGAGAGCTGAATCTTCATGTAACCAGGATCAGCAAGTCTCAGCAACCACTCAGGCAGCTGGCACACTCTTGTAGCATCCTGTAGAAAAAACACAAACATTCCCTCTTCCCCATATAAAATATCTGGACAGGATCATGTCAATACGTGGATCTCTCTATTTCACCTAGGCAGAAGTATGCCTAGTTGTAGGGTGCCATAAACTTTGGCATCCAAAATTTTAAAATTGAAATAAAAGGAGCATTATTTAGCATACAGGGATAACTCCCCTTATTTATTTATTAAGATATAGTAAAGATATTATTTATTAAGGTAAGTCCTCGAGGATTAAATTGAGGACACTGAGCACTTGTATTTATAAATTGACTTGTATACCAAATTATAGTCCCCAGCATTATTGTTTTGGATATATAAAGAATGAGATTTTTTGACTAATTGTTCCTATGTAAGGCCTATAATCTGTCTGGTATCATTGTCCTCCCTTGCTAAAAAGCCCAGGCAATCCAGTTTGAGTTCTAAATGTCCTATAAAGGAACAGTACTTAGTGCTCTTAACCACTAAGCCATTTCTCTAGCACCTCACAAACTTTATTTACCTAAACATAAGCATTAATTAGAAATGTCAAATCTTGTAAATATTGTCCAATTTCAGTCTTACTAGAAATCCCTGAGCTGGGAGGGTGAGGCTGGGAATTGAAAACAAGCAAATGGAGTCTTCCTCTTTTCGTGAGGGTGTGTTATCAACTCCATTACCATTTTTAAAGAGCTGGGTCTATGGTTTTGTTTAGTTGTCTGAGCCAGAGCACTGAAAGGACAGTGAGTTGTCAGACAATTTATACTGAAATCACTCACTGATTTCATGCAGAAAACTTGTCTTTAATAAAGCATTAAGTAATTGAAATCAATTGTAAACCACAAGCCACACATTGGCTATCAGTATGTGAATTGAAAGTTTGATTTAAAAACAGTGGCTAAACTACGGAATTTAATAATCTGTGTTGAAGCAATAGAAACTCAAGAGAATAAACAAGTGATCCAATCATACATGTAGCATTTTCATTAGATGAACCACCTATAAATACAGTAAGCGCATTTCCTATGGGTTGTATGCACAAATATACAGGAAGTACAAAAGCATGTAAAGAGTAAAATTATCAATTTTGTCTGAAAAATTTGTATATGTAATAGGCCAAATATCAGTATTTTGTAATAACCAATTAACTGTTGTTTGGAATAAGATATGTTTTATCAGGTTTCTTTTCAAAATACTCTATGACTCCAGTCTACAACTCTGTACTAACACAGCTGAAGCTTTATCTCCAATGTGCATAACAAAGACCTAAGTCCTCTGGTAGGGTGAGGTACTTAGCCAATTAACATATCCTTAGAAGCTTAAAATTAGCTTCAAATATTCTTATCTGGAGTAGTGTAACAGCTACTCCCCAAATATCAAAGCTCATTTTGAGAGCAAAGGTTTGTAGTAACAATTTCCATATACATTGAAAGATTTAAGTTCTAACTTCTTACACTGAAGAAGCAACAGAATTACATAATATAAGGCTATTAGCCATTTTTAATGATATCACTCTATGGGCTCTCTAAAACTGTAAGCAAGCTCACGAAATGAAAACTCAAAATCAATCCTCTAAATCTATCTTGAAATGGCAGTTGGAGTAAGTAAACTGGCTGTAATGTTCTCACAAGTTCCAAAACCTCATCAATCCCTCGTAAATCTTGTAACAATCTCTACCTGTTTGATTTTTCCTTAATTGAAAATAAGTTTGAGTTAGTCAATGTAACACTGGCAATCCTTAATCACAATCTTTAAGTTCTCTTTGTAACACCAGAACACAGCCACAACTTTGGAAGGTCACCTGAGTTCTGAGTACGTGACTAGGCAGCTGTCCTTAGGGCAGTGGAATTAGCATCAAAATGCAGATACAAAGTTTGACTGCCAGTTCCTATATATGAACGCACGATGGCGTAGTCTGTAGTACCTCAACAAAGAGACATTGTCCTAAATTCTTTTAGAAGCCTGGTTCCTAGAATAAGAATTCCATAAAAACATTACCTCAATTTAGACCTGTTTCCCTAGGTTGGCCCATGTCACATGTTATCTAGAATGACTCCATCCAGATTACCAGCTTTATGTCAACTTTCTGTTACCAATATTATACCCTTTTAACCATATCCAATAACTTGAAAGCCAATAGTCCATAACCAAGGCAAGTAGAGCATATTTATACATTTAAAACCAATGAGAAACAAAATTGAAGTGGCTACACATATCTTTAATATTTAGACCAAACACCATTTTTACCTTTTAGCTATGATTTTAAGAGAAGCACCTTGTCACCTGTTGAGTCAAGTAATAAGTCAGGGATTTTTCTAAGAGAAACAGCTATCAACTCTTGTATCAAGGAAGCTGAGAGGCTGTTGGCGCCTTTAAGATCAGCTCGTGTAGACGCTTAGCCTCTGGGCAGCTTCTCCAGCTAGACACCTGGTTATAAGTACAGGGCTCCAAAGGCCTGATTGAAACTGTTTTTTATTCATTTGTTCCTTTTTGAAACGAGTTAAAACCAAGTCAAGGTGTGAACGACCGGCAGATAAAGTTTTTACCATTTTTTCTTTTGAACATGAAACATAAAACATTTAAACAACGAGAAACAAAAACCACAGACATATACTGACAGACATGGGGACATCCTGGTGCACCAGAGACAAACAATAGACAAAGAGGGAAAAAACCAGATGGTGTTCTCGGTGACTATCCACTCGAGTGGAGTCGATATGGGCGATGGATTGTCTCAATTCCTGGACTAGTCCATCAACGTGTTGAAACCCAATTCCTGTAAGATACTGAGATATATTATCTGAGCAGCACGATTGACATTCGCCAATGGTATGGAAGTGAAACACAGCCCTGAATATTTTTACTCACAACCCAATTACATTAACTCCATCAAGCTGTGCACGGGCACTGAGATGTCCTTTTGTTTGATTCTCCTGAATAAATTTTCCGGCGGTCTGCTTCTATCAAATCTGATCAGTATGACTCTGTAAAGCTGTCGCGTCAGCGCACGGACGCCGCGGCGTCCCGAGAGCCGGCGCCGGAGCTTAAGCACACTTCTAACAGGCACAAAGACAAAACTTTTCTCCCAAAATGCTGTGTTCCTTTTATCTCCTCCCTTCTCCTCACCGGGGCGTTCTTTCCCCAACCTTTCGCTTCCACATTGGAAGGGCCTGGTGCTTGAGATCGGTCAGGATCCTTTTCTCGTTGCAACCTTTCACTACCCTCTGTTTCTGACACTCCGCCGCCTCGCCCTTCCCCCAACACTCTCCGCTTTGCTGTTACAGCTGGGCAATTCCCACGCGACGTCTGACGCCGTTTGGCGGTAACTAGAAACTCAAAGGTCAACAGAAACAACCCGAGGGCGGCCAGAGCAACCATAAAGGTTCCTGCCGCATCCGGCAGAGGACTGAGCTGGAACAGATCAAGGCTAAACATAGTCTCTCAGAGTCTTACCCCCACTCACAGCTTCTGGATTTCTTGCGTGAAACGAAGGCTTCCCTTTGCACCGGCGATGATGAGGCTTTTTTCTCCCGGGTTCTCGGCACCAAATGTCCCACGCGCGACTTCTCGCCGGCAAGAAACATGCGGGTACATAGAAATCCTTACTGTGACCAAACTTTATTATAATCTTAAAGAGGAAGCCTCGGCGCGCCAACATGGTGCGCTTATATATACCCTAGCGCGGCGCATCCACACCTGATTGGTTGTTTACCCATGATCTCATCAGGCACGCCCCGGAGTGGGCAAAGACCTGGCACGAAGGCACTCTTGCACATGCGCACAGTTAACTTCCTGAAAGGGAGTCGGCTGGCGCGGCGAAGGCTGGCGCCATCTTGTAATGGCGGAGGCTATCCTGGCCTTCCACGTGGGGCGCAGTGGAAGCCAGCGCCATCTAGCGGTGGCGAATGTTATTGCGGCCCTCTACAGAACCTCGTAGACTTTTCTGCAGTGAAATTTGACTCCCACCTCTATGGGCCTCTTCTCCATCCTAGCAGGAAAAGCGTCCAGTTTGAGACCCAGAAGGACTGGTTTAAGGGGTTCATCTCATTAATTGCTAATCGCTGTGCCTGTCTGAATATCCTGATCTCACTTGCATGTGAACCTGGAGTCCCACCAACTCTCCTTTGGCAACCTTGAGCACAAAGCCCACTGTTGGCATCCTGTCCTTGTTACTGCGATAAAAGCCATCTTTAAAGTCATCGACTTGTGATAATCATGAATAGTTACAAGAAACAATGTGTTCTTTCAATATAGATATGCGTTGTGAAATGCTGGGACAATTAGCAAACCTGTCACCTCAAATCTGTCATCTCTGTGGTGAGAATATTTTAAACATCTTCTATTGACTTGGAATATGTGATGACTTGCCCTCATGGACAGCCGCCATACTGTAGCACTGTGTACCAGAACACACTTCCTCTTCCCTTCTCTTCCCCATGTCCCCCAACCTTTGCTAGGTCGTTCAGGGTGGCCTTGAACCTCAAGATTCTCCTGCATTAGGCTGTCAAGTGCTGGCATGGCGGTTGTGTAGCACCACACCCCGCTTATTCCTCCTCTGACAATGTTGTTATCCCTGCTCACTAACTTGTGCCATACTGCTTACTCAGCTCAAGGGGCAGCCATTGTTTTCTACTCAACTTCCATGACGTCAACTACTGTAGATTCCACACCAGTGAGAATAGACAGTATTCTTTCTGTGGCTCACTATAGGCACATCATGTAAAATAATAACACAATGTCCTCCCAGGTCATCTGTATCGGGATTACACTATTTTCAAATCTGAATTGAATTCGATGAGCGTATAGACCACATTCTTTTCATAAGCCCATACATTATTCTAAGTATAATAATCCCGTTTACCTATTGAATAGCAGTGTACTAGAACGATTCAATATAGCTTTGAAAAGAACCGAGTGTGATAGATGTATTCAGGGAAGAGTCAGATCTAGCTTTGCTTGGGATAAGCTATTTCTCAACAAGTGAAAGGAACCGATCCAAGTCAGATTTGACTATATTAAATGCAGGTTTATTAGGAAGCTGCTCTTGGACAGAGAGTTCCCTGGCTCCAAGGACTGAGGCCAGGGAAGTCACCATGGGGAGAGAGAAAGGGGTTGGGGGAGAGAAGAAAGACAAGTCAACAGAGAGAAGACAAGAGCAAGGAGAGGGAGGAGCCTCTGGGGGAAGGTTAGCCCAGTCCCTGGGCTCGAAAGTTAGTGTTGGGGGCAGGGTATGCCTGGTAGGGACTGAAGGATGCTGGGAGAACCTGGAGGCCGGGTCTGCTTTGATATGTAAAATATGCACTTCAGTCCCTTGTTTCAGGGTCCAAAACCAAAAAGATTCCGTTGATGGTCTACAGAATTAAAAGCAAGCAGCGTTAGTTTCACCACCGCCGACCCGCGTTGAATTCTTTGGGAATGCAGAAATGTTTCTTGTTCCTTTAACGCACAGGAAGCTGCACTCGCATATCTGCTATGGGAAACTAGTACGAAAAATGTGCCATCTCTCATTGCTCAGGTGTCTTCCCCCACCCCCACAGTCCTTTCAAAAATTATTATTTGTGTTTGGGTGTTGTAGCACACACACGTGTGTGTCAGAGGACGATTATTAGCAGGACTCAGCTCTTTCCTTCTAGGCTGTGGGTCCCAGGGATTACACTCAGTCCACCAGGTTTGGCAGCGAGCGCCTTTCCCACATATCCACACGGTCAGCCCCTATACCACGTTTTCTATATCCATTAAGGGAAATGAAAGCTAATCCTATATCCTGTCTTGGTTAACCAGGCCTCCTTTCGCTTGAGGACATAGATGTGTTGTTACCTAGTCTCACAGAAGCCTAACACTTCATTTGTTACCTAATTTAAAAATCGTTGCAGTTGGATTGTTTTTGGTAATTTATATACATATCTTATATGTGTGGTGTTAGGGATAAAACCTAGAGCTCCAAACATAACAGGCAAATTCTCTTCCAGTGAACTTCACTCCTAGTCTCTGATGGCAGGGTTTTAGAGAGAATATCAATTGTCTTGATTTATTTGGGCTGTGTTACCTTTTTTGAGACTAGAGAGAAAAGATAAGTTTTTGTAGTGTTTCCCATGATACCCTATACGTTCTGCACTACACACCAGCTCCAGGGACAAACCATAAAATCCAGAAAGAAGGCCATAAAATTCGCTCCTGAAGAACAGCCTGGGCATAACCACAAGAATGGGGAAATAGCTTGTCTCAGGATGGGCCATCTGTGCTGGGCAGCCCTATCTCTCCTACGGTTAAATGTTCGTGACATAGGAATGCAGACCACTGACCACCTGTGAGCACCCACCGCCCACCAATCAAATCTCAGATTACCTAGTCCCTCTAGAGAATTCCCCCTGTTCCCTAGAAGGCCTTCGTGCCTGTCTGGGGTCACCATTTTGAAAAATGGTTGATCCCGAATGCTGGCTGTTTCTGCAGAATAAATGCTTTTTATCTTTGCACACTATCTGAGTCTGAGGTCTTTTTTCATTGAATTTTGGACCCTTACACTTGTGTCTGTGGCTGAGTGGCCTATCACACACACACACACACACACACACACACACACACACACACACACACACACGAAACCCTTTGGTTTCTTTGGGGACATGGGTGGATGAGAAAGGAAAAAAAAAGCTACTTAAGTGGACCCCAACTTTTTGGGGTTATTTGGGAGGTTCTGGAAAACTTAAGTCAGGTAACAATATAAGGCACAGATTACTACTTGGGACCCAATACCTAATGCTCCACTTCCTTTCACAGATGCCACAGGCACCCTACTGAGACAATGAATCCCTAGCTCACAGATTTCCAGGGGCCAGCATCTTACATCAGGGTAAGTGAATTTACATCAAAGGTGGTAGTGTGGTCGCTCAGCCTGCTCCCTACCCATTTGCCTGCTTCTGGTCTGGGAATTAGAGAGCTTGGCTCCAGGCTTCTGTAAAACCACCTCCATCCACACAGTTATAAGAAGGAACTCCATTTCTGTAATGTGTTTCCTGGATCCTCTTTTCAGTGCCCCTGCCATGCTGTTGTCTGTCTACCTGTCCATGCCATTAATAATTCTTCTAATAAACTCCACAATGCCAGTTATCTGTCTCAGCGTCCCTCTTGAACCCACATCCCTAACCTTTCATGGCCTGGATGAATGGGGGAAGAAAAGCTTTGGGATGTGTATGCCTTTGAAGGTTATGGTAGCTAGAGCTTACGTCTCTGTCTGCTTCCTGCTACCATGATGTTCTACTCAAGCATGTTGGGTGACAAGCAACCATGGATGAAGCCGTCTAAAACTGTGAGCCCAAATGCATCCATCCTGTCTTAGGTTGTTCTTGCTAATGAAGCCAACTAAAAAATTCCCTTCTGGGATTTTTGCCATCAGTATTTTATTTGGAAGTGAACGAAGAAACTTTTCATAGAAATTTTTTGGTCACTTGTTTAGTTATTTATATTCTTATTAGAAAATTGTAAGGAGAGAGAGAGAGGGAGAGAGAGATAGATAGAGAGAGAGAGAGAGAGAATTGTCATAAAAATAAAAAATATCCAAACCCTAGTATCTTTTCTCTGACTATAAGTTGACAGTCACTATATAGATTATTTTTTTTTGTTACAAAATGTAATGCCATCTGAAAGGGTTGGAAAGGAGAGTAGAGGCACCAAGAATAAAATCCAGGATCCTGTTAAGGAATAGGAGGAGAGACTTGTAAAAGGTGTCATGTTGTGGAGAGAGTGTAAGAGCAAGAGTCTGGGGCAGCATATTTCTGCAGGAAAACAGTATTTGTGAGACCCATCAGCACCATTGTACACACAAATGTGCCATAGTTGTGTCTGCATAAACAAGACCTGCTCAAGAACAAACCAGCCACAAGCCAGCACAGATGGGGAGGGATTCTCAGAGCCACACTCTTACCTGGGAAGCTATTGACACTTGATGGGTTGAGAGTCAGTTTACCTCAGGGATGCTTCATGGGAAAGGCTACCCAGGCTCCAGTAGATGTTCTTCTACCTATGCACTGACAGTCACCACGAGGTGTACTTGGTGGGATTAAAAAAAATCCAGCACATGAAGTTGGGAGCAAAAAGTGGTGGAGGGGCATGGGAAAGAAGCTGGAGGGGTAGATTTGGTCAGGACAGATTATACATGATGGAACTAGGCAGCAGGTTCCAACAAAATCACACCATGCTACGGGTCTCACTTGGGAGGTTTGTTAAAAAGGAGGGGTGAGGAGGGTGCAGAGGCTGATTCTGGGGGAGAAAGAAGAAGGGTTGGGTGAAGTGGATACTCAAGGGCTCTTTGGAGAGTCAGTTGTGTTGGATGGTTTTGCTGGGGCAAATGCATGAAGGAACGTTTCGTTAATGTGGACACACGTGTGAAAGGCTAAGCAGATTCGTGAAGGAACATTTCGCTGAAGCAGACACTGGAGAGAGGATGTTCTGCTAAACCTAGCACATGAAAGGACACGCAATGAAGGACTCTTTGCTAATAACATGCATGTATTGGCCAGCCTTATGTTTCATAGTTGAGCTCCATTTGTCAGGACTCCGAGGACTCCTGCTGATTGAACGCACATCCTGAAGCAAGGCATGTGGAGGACACGTGATGTTCGGAAGGTATAAATAGGACTGGATGGAGAAAGAGCTGGGTTGCTGGTACAGCTAGCTGTGCAATGCTTGTTGGTCCTAGGTCTCTTGTCTTTGCTGATGTTGCTTCCCTGAGAGAGACACAGTTGAGAACCTCTCCTGGTGTTCCTCCCTGGTCCCTCCTGGTGACTTTAGCTGAGGCTGAGGTCTGGCTGTCTCTGCTAGGTCACGCCACTGCTGCTGGTTCCTGTTCGCTAACCTGACTCTACTGAACTGGACCACTGGTATGTCCATGAAGTGTTTGTGAGTGGGTTAAATTTCTGCTGCTTGCTAACCTGTGAACTGAACTGCCGGTTTCCAGACAACACAGATAGGAGTTATCTTTAACCTTTCAAACAGGTCCACTGTCCCCGTATTCTTTCTTTTCCACTACCTGTATAAAATTCTCTAGCAATAACAAGGTAAATTTACACTGAATAACAATGACAACAAAGGCAACAACAACAATAACCACAACAAAAGGTAGCATGATGGAATTATTTCCTTTCCTTCAAAACCAGGGTTTCTGTGTCCCCCCCTGCCTCAGCAGGCACAAGAGGGCATTCCTCAGCTCTGTTTGCAATGTGAACAGGCAGATGAGTCTCCTGATGGTATACAAAGATGCAAGATCTATGAGCTGGACCTCCAGAAATACTACAGGTAAACAGGAAGTGTAGGAGCCATGATGGGGTAGGTGAGATTTCAGTGGGTAATGCCCGAGTTCAACACCCACGATCCACATGGTGGGAGGGTAGAACAGACTCCTGCAGGTTGTCCTCTGTGGCATGTGTGCACACACAGACATACATAAAAAGTAAACAAACAAATGCCACAGATATTCAGAGAACTCTGCTTGTGAAATGATGATAATATTCTAAACATGTTGCATGCTAACTCGAGGACAGCCTTGCACGGCCCGTGTGACTAACACTGCTACACACACAAGCAAGTGGGGTCAGGGTAGGGAAGTCAGGGGTGGGGTTGTTCGTTTAATAATTGGTGTTTGGCAAGTGCTGGAGCTGAAAGGTGCTGAACTGAAGTTTTCTGTTTTCTGTTCTCTGTGGATTAGTTTCCATCTCTGTTTTTCTTGGGAGGGAATACGTAATTGTTCTGGATTCTAATTATTGGGCTCATAGTATGTGTTTGGTTTTGGACCCCAGGGAAAGGGTGCATAATTTACATACTACAGCAGATCTGGTCTCCAGGTTCTCCCAACATCCCTCAGTCCCTACCTGACATACCCTGTCCCCAACCCTGAACTCTCTAGTTCAGGGCTGCCCTTCCCTGAGAGGCTCTTCCCAGACATTTTGGTCTCCTCACTCCTCTCTCTTCCCCCACTCCTCTCTCTCCCTTCTCGTGGAGACTTCTCTGGCTTCCTTCCTTGGGGCCAGTGAACTTGCTCACCTCAGAGCAGCTTCCCAATAAACCTGCGTTCAATATAGACTAATCTTGTTTGAATTGGCTCATTTTCCTTGTGGAGAAATAACTTATCACTATGCTTGGGGCATTTAGACCTATTATCTCTCAACCTCCAAACCTACACACCAGTTTTTTTAAGGAGGCAAATAAGGGAGGCTCAGTCTGGTGTTGTAAGATTTACTCAGTTTATCAAAAATAAAACACAAATCAATTAAAAACTTTCAAAGCAAGGCAAAACAAAGTGAACAAAAGTTCTTTCCGTTCTTGACTAGAGATATGACTAGCTGTTTGAAGCTCTTGCCTTGTGACTTTCTAGCCATTTTGGGCTGAAGCTGGGCACTGTAAGCTAAAATAAACTCCTTAAATTTTTTTTTTTACCTAGTTCACTCATAAAGTAATATTAGCAGGGTTTTCAATTCTAGATACTTGATTCTGAATTAAAAGCAAACAAAACAGAAAGATAGGGGGCGGTCCTTGTTGTAGTGGGGGTTGGTGGTAGAGGATGTTATAAGAGAGTGAATCTTCTGGTCAAAGCAGACCAGGTCTCCAGGTTCTCCCAGCATTCCTCCAGCCCTTCACTCAGAGGCTCCTCCTTCTATAATCCACACATTTTGCTCACCCCTGCTCACTCCTGCTCACCCCCATCCCTTCTTCTTCCTTCCCCTTCTCTTCTATCTCTGCATGAATGACATTTTTCTTCTGCCCCCAATCCTTGGGGCCAACGAAATTCCCCAAGAGCAATTTCCCAATAAACCTGCCTTTAATATAATCGAATCCGGTTTAAATTGGCTCATTTCACCATCAAAAAAAAAAAAAAAAAAAAAAAAACCTCATCAGAGGCCACATGGTTTAAGAGAATGTGGAGGGGGGGGGGCTGGAGAGATGGCTCAGTGGTTAAGAGCACCGACTGCTCTTCCTGAGGTCCTGAGTTCAAATCCCAGCAACCACATGGTGGCTCACAGCCATCTGTAATGAGATCTGATGCCCTCTTCTGGTGTGTCTGAAGACAGCTACAGCGTACTCATATACAATAAAATAAAATCTTTAAAAAAAAAAGAGAGAGAATGTGGAGGGTCCCAAGAGAGAATTCCAGACCACCTGAAAGAGCTAGGGTGCCCATTTCAAGGCATCTGGGGAAGGATAGGAAGGGGAGTGTCCTCCCTGTGGAGAAGTAGGGAATCTAGAGAGAGGATTGTGGGGGAAGTGTAGAAGAATGGCCCCACACCTCGTCTTTGTGGGACAAGTCAGGGATGTGCCTTAGGCCTTTGATGCCTGCTATCTCTGGTGTTTTGGTGCCTGTCATTCTACTCCAACCTGGACATCTAGGGAGTTTGCTGTACACATTCAGACTGGTTGTTTAGATCTTCCCGTAGCAGCGGGATCAATTCAGTGGATAAGAGATGGGACGTGGGTGGTGGTAGTTATGGGGATTTGTATGAGGTGCTGCCATGAGAGAGAGATAGAGTTGGGTTTCTGGGACTTAGGATTTCTTCAAGTCAGGGAGCCCAGAGAGCTGGTTATAGACCCACAGATATTAGCCCCTACCTCAATTCTAACAAATAAATGGCTAAATACTTTTTGGGAATGGTTGAGGCTGAGATTTCCATATTCATTCCCTTCAAGCATTGTGAGCAAAGGGACAGAACAATAATGTCCAGCATGTTAATCTGTGTGAAGCTGAAGTCAGATAAGCATTCTGACCAGCAGACAGACAAGGGGCAAGGCAAACAAGACAGCCCACTTCCAGCTTCTGTTTAACCTAGAATGAGGTTGGGTGGACTTTTGCCCCCTTGGCATGTTCCTAGTCTCACTGACTTGCCTAGACTGCCCAAGGCTGGTCCTGGACAGGTCTCAACTTGCATGAAGCTATAGGTCTATTGGGACCCCTCTTTATTTAATGTGACTAATCTGAAATAAAGGGTGAGGGACCTGCCTTATACCACCACCAAAACAACATCAACAATAACAACAACAAAAACAAAAACACTTAAAAGATCCAAGCCCTGGGGGTTTGGAGTTTCGGTTCCTAATCCCCTCTCCACTTGTGGGTAGTCTGTCTGTCTTCATGTGCTTTGTTGGGTGTGTACTTCTACTCAAGGCTTGGCTGAGTGTTGAGGCCTTGCTTTTCCTGCCTGTTTAGTCTTTAAATTGGTGGAGAAAAAGAATCCATTTCTGCCACAAAGATGAAGGCATCAATGTCCTGATAATTGTCAGGCAAGAGATGAGCCACGGTGAGCTACCTCCCAGATTTAGGAAGCTAAACTTGTTTCTATCGTCTAGAGTATGAGTCTGTATCACCCAGCAGCTGGCCTGACGCCCCTACCCCCCTATCACCAGAGCCTGGCTCACAGTAGCTCACAGTGGTTTGGCTTTGACAACTCTGTTCTTGGTTGGTTGTGAATCTTGGCAGCTGGATTCTGATTCCCCTTTGGGAGGAAGCCACACATTGGAAGACACACACAGCTGGGCCTACCAATGCCATTTGTGTCCTTGAGTAGGGATGACAGTCTTTTGAAGACTTTAAAATCATTAACTTGTTTTTATCGTGTGTGTGTGTGTGTGTGTGTGTGTGTGTGTGTGTGTGTGTGTGTGTGTGTGTACACATGGCTGAGGTATCCTTAGAGACCAGAAGAGGGTGCTGGAAGCTTTGGTTGTTGGAGTTACCAGGCAACTGTGAGACACTTAGCATGGGTGTCGGAAACTGAACTCAGGTCCTCCGGAACAACAACAAAAGCTGTTAACAGCTGAGTTATCTGTCTAGCCCCATCCATCTTTTGATGAATCTGAAGTCAGAGATGGTTTTATGATCTGAATCTCAAATGTCCACTAGAGGCTCATGTTGGAATGCTCAGTTGCTTTTAGGAGATGCATGTTTGCTTTCAGAAATAGGTCATTTGGGGTAGGTTTTCTGTTTTAGAGTATAATATAAAACAATAAGTTTAAATAGAATCTTTTAAAATTATTCTTTGACAATTTCATACAGGTAAACAATGTGAAAGGTGCCAAATGGAGGCTCCAGGGGACACTGATATGGATTGTTGGGTGTTTGGAGCTTATTAACACTGTGGGAAGACAGTCAGATCAACAGACAGACAGACATTCTCATGGTAGGGGCTATGGGGCCAATTCAGGACTCAGAACTAAAGAGAAACAGTATACTGGGGGTTCTGAAAGAACAAGGACCTCGTGGTAGAAGTGGGGTCCATCCTTATACCTTTCTGAAGATGGAGTGATTTCACAGCACAAGCCTGCAGTCAGACTCTGATGCCCAGGCAGAAGTCAGGGACTGGGATGGGGAGCAGGATGTATGGCCATCTTTGATGTTAACTCACTTTCCTGTGAGTTAACACAGTAGAGTCCTTGTCAGGATCTGTGAGAAGGGAAAGGCTTCTGACTGTGTTAGTGTCTGAAACGGACTCTAACATTACATTCAATGTATGTAAGTGTTACAACTCTGAGGCCAACTCTAGGATACCAGTTGGAAGTCAAGGAATACCACAAAAATCACACAGGACAACAAACCTCACACAACATTTACTGGGAAAACACATGAGGGTGGCTGCCTCTGCTCAGCAGAGAAGCTGCGAAGAGCTGAGTGGGAGGCAGGCCATATAGGTTTTCTTGGAGGTGGAGTTTTCCACAGTTGAAATTTCCAGGGTGGGGGTTGGTGGGAGTTCAAGTCTTGAGCTGCGGGGCAAGCCCAGGGATTGGTGAGATTTCAAGCTCAGAGTTTGGTGGGTTTTCAAGCCCTAGGATTGAGCTCCAGTGTTGGACCCTCCTGGGCCCCAGTGTTTGCCTCCTGCTGAGCCTAGCTGATGGATGTGAAAACCTTCAGGAGAATTCCTGAAGGAACATCCTGGCCTTCCTGTCTGGCCATAGTGGGTAGGTAACACTGGAGCGCTATATCTTTGATCTCAGCTTTAGTTTCTGTTTCTGTTTCCCTGCTGAGAACGTAAACTCATTTCTCCATTGTGCTTCCACTCGTGGTTTGGGTATATATCCTGTGAATTTAGTAAAAGCTTTGTCATTCATTTTCTTGAAACACAATGACCTGAGTTTGTGTGTTTTGTTTTGTTTTTTTTTTCTTAAACCTCGCAGGCCTACACCTGGTTCTCAGTATCAAGACAGGGTGGACGTCGTCACTCCAGCTTTTTACCCCTTGAAGGATCTTGATGATGTCTACCCCATTTCCCTTCTCCAACTGCTCTTCAACAGCTGCAGCACATAGCTTCCCCATTCATGTCCCCTTTCCTCTCTTTGCACATTGGGTCCACATAGTACAGTTCAGTAAGTGTCGACTGATCTGGTTGGCTTGATCTTGTGCAAGTAACCACAATGGAGGTGAGTTTATGTGCGTATAATGACCACATCTTGTTGAGAAGACAGTGCTCTGTAATTGTCCTTCCTGTCCTTCTGATGTCCTTTCTACCCTACGCCTTCCTCCATGATGTTCTAAAGGGAGTATTAGTGTTAATTCTTCTTTGAAAGTCTATTAGAATTTTGCACTAAAACCATCTGGCCCAGGGCTTTTTTTGTTTGAGAGATTTTGAATAATTACTTATATTTCCTTAGGGGATATAGGTTTATTTAGATTGTTTACCTGATCTTGATTTAACTTTAGTAAGTGTTATCTATTGAGAAAATTGTCCATTTCATTGAGATTTTTCCAATTTTGTGGAGCACAAGTTTTTGAAGTAAGACTTAATGATTCTTTGGATTATGATTAATAATTATAATATTTTAAATACAATAAGTGGATTATTATTGATGATCAAAGATTCTTTGGATTCACTGTCTTAGAGACATATGAATGAATAATACTCATCCTGGGTCCCAGTTTTCTGCAAAAGATCAGACGGTGAAGCCTTTCAGCAGTGAGCCATGGGGTCTCCTGAGATGAGTCACCTCTGCCTTTGTAGTTCAAGACACATAGGCAGCGTGTGAGTGGTGGCCACAGAGACACACAGAGACATAGACAACATGCAAGTGATAGTTCCAGATGTGTGACAAGAGACTCATGAACCTAGGAGTCCAAGAGGCTTGCTGCGCTGCCGTGTGGAACCCTAGTGCAATCCCTGTTTCTGGTTGTAGTTTGACTGGGTTGAGAGATGTCTACGGCTGATGAAGCCCATTCCTGGGCATGTCTATGGAGGTATTTCTAGACAGGGCTGATAAGCATGAGAGTGACAGGGAGTCTATTTCCAGCTATAGATAGGGTAATTGGAGAAGGCAATGAAGCAGGACAATCTGAGATTTTCAGATCTGAGAAGTTCAGAACCTTGATACCAGGCTGGGTAACATATTGGGACTCCAGCTCAACAAAACACACAAATAAGCAACAACAAGAAAAGCGATACTGTAAGTTAAGCATGTACTGGGGGCCAGGGAGATGACTCAAAAGGTAAAGACTGCCAAGGCCAATGTCCCCAGTTAGATCCTTAGAACCCATGAGGTAGGAGAGAGCCAACTTCAGAAAACTGTTCTTTGAGCTCTACACATGTGCAACTGTATGTACGTGTGTCCCCAAAATTAATAAATAAAATGTAGGAGACGGATAAACACTCACAGAACCCACCGAGCTCATCGCTTAGCAATATAAGCGCTCTGCAGAGAGTGGTCTGTTTCTCCCCTCCCCTCTCCTCCCCTCCCCTCCCTTAGGGGACAAACTTCAGGTGTCAGTCCTCATCTTTCTGCCCTGATGGAGATAAGAGTCTCAACGACACTTCATAAGCTGTAAGATGGGTATCTGCTTCACCGTCTTCTGGAGAGTTTCCTGTCTCCACCTCTTATCCTGCTGTGGAAAGACTGGGACTATAGAAGCTTGCGTTCCTTGCCCAGCTTTTATGTAGGTTTTGGGATCTGCACTTAGGTCTTGAGGCCTGCACAGTGAGTGCTTATCTCATGGATCCGTCTCTGCAGCCCTGGGCATATTTATATAAGCATAGGAATGTGTACGTGGCTGTATGCATGTGTGTATGTGTGTCTATAGTGTGGGCATGTATGTGTGGTTATATATGAATATGTGTGTATATGAAACTGCAAATATGTACATCTCTGTGAGAAGGAACATTCCAGGTATAGAAATAGTACATGTGGAGCAAGAAGCGGGCAAGGAATGGCTACTCTTGGGCCTAATGCTGGCCCAAGATGAAGTTATTAGCCCTGGACCTGCAACATCTCAACCCCTCCACATTATTGCAGTACTAATCAGTCAATCTCTGCAGACACAGCTTCTCCCCAGGACTTATCTTTACATCTCAGCTTGCCTTAGTGTCTCTCAGGAGCCTTTCCTGCTTATATAAGCTTAGGCAGGGTTGGGGTGCTGGTGGCGGCCAGAGAAGAATCTGCTCAGTTTCAGAGACTTCCTGGTACTATCCGACACTACCAAGTTTCTTTACTTCATAGGTTTAAGGAACTTCTTTGTAGGATGGCATGTTTTATCCTGGAGAAGAAAATTGCCACACAGTAGTGTGTGTGTGTGTGTGTGTGTGTGTGTGTATGCGCGCCCTGGGGATAATATGCAGGTCATTAGTCTTTGCAGTAAATGCCTTAACCCTTTAATCCTGTTAAATCCTTTCCTTGACCCCCAAAAGAGGTTTGTTGGAAGATCTAAGAGTTTGGTCAGAAGCTCACAGAGCATATTCCTTTCCTCAACTAACTTGTTGCCATCCACTCTAGTGACTTGTAGTCCTCAGAACTGCTACTTTGATGACTGCTTCACATTTTCTGGTCCTCTCCCTCCCTGCTTCTCACTCTTCTGCTCTCCCCCTGCCTCTACCCCCAACCCCCAATCCCCTTCCCTCTCCCACTGTCTAGTCTTTAGCTTGGGAACTCACTCTATGGACTCAAACTCACTGATCCTGTGCTGAAATTAAAGTCAAGTTCTTTGTACCACCATACACATCTCTCCTTTTCTGTCAGTTTCTTAGATCAAAAGAAGAGAAGGGGGTGAGAGAATGCTTGCCTAGGCTGCATGAGGCTTGGGGTTCCTCCCCCCTCCACTGAGAGTACTGCAAATCAAACCAAAAACAAAGGGGAGAAAGCTCTTTTACAGCCTTTGACACAGCAGAGAACTCCAAAGCCTGCAGGAGTTCATGTCACTACCAGATATTTTACTGTTAGCTAATAAAACCCAGCCAAGAGTTTATTAGGGTTTAACAGGTCTCGACAGGCCTGGAGGCCACTGCAGACGCTGTGGGCTAGCTTGAACCCAGCCTCATGGAAATTGTAGCATGGATTCTGTCCATGCATCTTAGTGTGAAAGGGCGTAGAGAGGAGGGGGCTCTGCGGTTCCTCTGAGGTTAGCCGGAAGTCCCTTTCTTCAGGATGTCTAGCTGTGGCTTCTTGCTTTCTTTGCAAAACCATAAATAACAATCTACCCAGCTGACCTCCCCTGTCAGAGTCCTATTGACCCTGTTAGAATTGAGTACTTGCAGCTCCCCTCTTCCCAGGCACAGATACTGGCAGGCTTTTTTTTTTTTTTTTTTAAATTAAAGATAGTCTGGCAAGAAAGTAACTGGACCTTCCCTTCCTAACTGGACCCCTTTGCCTGGATTAGCCAATCATGTCAGTTAAGTTGGGCCTTCACCAATGGCATAAAATGTAGTCCCCACAAACGACACGGATAAAAAACTGGAGCGCTGTTGGCCATGTGTTGTTCAGCTCACTTTGGGTTCTGGTGGACCCTTAAAAAGGACATTGCCTTGTGGTGGTATTTTATTTTTGTCCTTCTATATTCCTTTGGGCAACATCAAAACCATTTTTTCTTTCTTTTCTAACACCATGGAGAGTCTGCTTGAGGACTTCAACTTCCTAGCAGACTTCCTAGGCACCTGAGTTTCTCAAGGGAGGCCTCCAGACTTTAGACATCAAAGGGCTGCAGTCGGCCTTGGGTAGTGATACCCCTCCCCAACTCCTTCAACCGGACGCCCTTCTAAGGAATTAGCCGCTGGCTGGAGGCCCCCGTTTCACCCTTCTTCTGAGTGTAAAAAGAAGGGTCTTTATGCATGTTTATTGTTTATTGCTCTGATCCCCGGATGCCTGAGAACAGTACTGAACTGTTGTCTGTCTGCCCGTGGCACTGTGACCTCTTCTAATACACATCTGACCCCCAACAGTCCGCCTCAGTGCTCCTCAGTGCTCCTCGGTCCCCTTGAGCTCTGCTTTTGAATCCTTTCAAAGTGGTTTAGTATTTTATTCTTGTCTTATTGCAAGAAACTCTGTTTCTCTGCCTCCGATGAAATAATCCAATTCAAGCCAGATTTGATTGTATCAAATGCAGGTTTAATGGGAAGTTGCTCATGAGCAGGGGGATTCTCTGGCCTCAAGGAGGGAGGGCAAGGGAGTAGCCATGGGAAAGGAGAGAGATGAGGGGGGGGGATGAGAGTGAGAAAGAGAGAGAGAGGGGGAGGGACAGAGGGAGGGAGGGGAGAGGGACAAAGAGAGAGAGGGGGGAGGAAGGGAGGGTGGGAGAGAGAGGGGGGAGGAGAGAGAGAGATAGAGAGAGAGAGAGAGAGAGAGAGAGAGAGAGAGGAGAGAGGAAAAAAGAGCCCACATTGTTGGTGGGGGAGACAGAGACACAGAGAGAAACACATAGACAGAGAGAGGGATGAGAGAGGAAGAGTCTGTGTGCAGGGGCGAGAGACAGAGATAGAGAGAAAGGAGAACTGCTGGGAGAACAAGTTGTTTGGATGGTATAGGGAAGAGCCTCTGGGGGACGGGCAGCCCAGTCCCTGGGCTGTAAAGTTTAGGGCTGGAGATAAGGTCTACCAGGTAGGGGCTGAGAGATGCTGGGAGAACCTGGAGGCCAGGTCTGCCTCGATAGGTAAACAGTACACCTATTGTTAACAATGCACCTTACTCCTTAAGTTTTCTAAAGCAGCTAGCACCCTGGAAAACTCACTGACCACCAAAGTCCCCCCCAAACCGGTGGCTTTTGGGCTCTTGTCTTATAAATTTAAAAATGAAACTCATGGGCCACGGAAGGTGAAATTTATTATAGATTTCTAGGAGGGCGCTTACGAGGGAGAAAGACAGTGAGCGAGGAAGCACTGAGTTCTTGCCCAGTAGTAACAGGGCTCCCAGAGACAGCGTGTTTTGGTCTGGGCTCTTTTAAAAGGACTTTCAGCAGGCGTTGGGTGAGGGGTGGAGAGGGGATATTCCGGAAGGCCAGGCAGGCGCCCATGTGCCAGCTCCAGTCTCAGCCATTAGGCGCAGTCTCTAGGCAGATGCTCATTTAGGAGATGACAAAGAAGCAGCAGGCAGAGCCAGGACTCTGTCAGAATCGCAGCTTTGGGGTCTTTACCCTTTCTGACTAGCTTCTACTTCCTGTTCTCACCAGAAGAATGTGGACACAGAGCCCAGCACAGTACAGGGGCATCTAAGGTAACACGCAGTGATGTCGAACTCCGTTTATTTATCTTGAAACAGGATCTCACTCTGTGTGGCCCAGGCAGGTCTCAGAAATGCTGTCTTCCTGCCTTTATCCATCTTCCCAGGGTTTTCAGTCTTTCAGCTCTGGAGTCGGGTGCTATTTTCCTGGGCCAGGAGTGTGGTACAGAGCTTTGCCTAACATGTGTAAGGCTGGTTTCTACCCCTAGGACCATAAAAACAAAACAGAACAAGACTGAAGAGATGGCTTGTTTCTGTGCGTCCTCAGTGGTCGTCCTCTGACCCTTGTACTTCTACTGTCGCACGTGTGCTCCTCCCCAGACACACAGAACAATAAATAAAAACATAATGAAAAGAACCTGTCAAAAAAGGAGAAAATCGGGGGTTGGGGATTTAGCTCAGTGGTAGAGCGCTTGCCTAGGAAGCACAAGGCCCTGGGTTTGGTCCCCAGCTCCGAAAAAAAGAACCAAAAAAAAAAAAAAAAAAGGAGAAAATCAACCAATACTAAGACAAAAACCAACGTCAGCTCCCTGGCACCGGCTGAGGCTCGGAACCTTCTGTAGAGCTGATGAACTGTTCTGGAACCATTTGGAGATGTTGATTGTACAAAATTGTACTTGCCGCTGACCTGTATGTACATTTCGGTTAAAATGATAAACTATGAATTATACATATTTCACCATAATAAGAAAAGCCTCTTTCTCCCATCATCCTCCAACCCCCACGGTGCTTAACTTTTCTGTTAATATTATCTTAGTCACACTCGACTGTTAGGAATTTAGCAACCTCCTCCCTACCAGAATGTAAGTTCCATAAGACTTAAAGCCTCAGCCTTAGATTTGATTTATTTATTTGTTTGTTTGTTTCTTTATTTATAGTGTATGTGTTTCTTGTGCATGGAAGTCAGAGGACAATAACTTTCGGGGGTAGGTTCTCTCTTCCTACCATGTAGGTTCTGGGCCTCAGGTTATCAGGTTTGGTGGCAAATGCCTTAACCTGATGAGACAGCTCCCTGACTCAGATCTGGCACTTAAAAAAAAAAAAAGATGCGCTTATGTTTGTTTTATGTGTACAGGTATTTTGCTTGTGTGTACTCACAGAGGCCAGAAGAGGGCATCGAATCCACTGGATACTGACTTATCTACGCTTGGGAGCTGCTATGAGGGTGCTGCTGGAAGAGGAGACCTGCAAAGGCAGCAACTGTCCTAACCCCTTGAGCCATCTTCTTGCACTTTTAAAATCACATCATTCCCAGTACCCCACACACACCTGGCATTTGGTAGGGGTAAAATAAACCATTCTGAAGCAAGAATGAGTGGACAAATACATCAGAAATAAAAAGGCCTTTCCCCTTTGACCTAGCAGTTCTATTTCTGCAGAAATATTTGTACACATGCATAAAGAGACATGGACCAGGGCTGGAGACATGGCTCAGAGGTAAAGACCCTGTCTAGAATCCCCCAGTGAGAGGCTGGGGGTGTGGTTCAGTGGGAGAGCCTCTGCCGCAGCTTCTTGAGTAACTGGGCTCACAGGCGTGTACCACTGTGCCTGGCCCAGTGTGGCTCCATGCGACTGGAATTTTCCAGTCTTTCAAGCTCCGTTCATGTTATAACTTGTACCAGTTTTTCATTCTTTGTGTTACCAAATGAGATTCTGTGTTTATGGGCAATCACATAAGATCGTTTAAGGACAGATCTGGGCATGGAAAAGAGCAGTCAGGAGTGGTAGCTGCTTTTGTAGAGGAGGGAGTTCAGTTCCCAGCACCCGCATATAGTGGCTTACGACTACCTGTACCTCCAGTTCCGGGGACTACGGTGCTCTCTTTGGGCCTGTATGAGCACCAGCGCACACGCACACGTACCCAAAGCATACACAGAGGCACACACAGAATTACAAACAACAATAAACGTAAGAAGGAAATAAAGACAAATACCTTGGAACACCAGCTTGTGGGATGAAGGTTAATATAAAACACAGAACCGTGGGGACCGTGACATAGGAATCCTGTCTGGAAACTGGTGGGGATTGCATGAAGTGTTGGGGCATGCCTTCTGGGTGGGTGTGTAAATACTCTTTAATTCTGTGGTTTGAGAGGAAGGATTATTTACTGAGTGTTCCTGTCAGTGCTGATTTTACCCTGCTCTGTTGAGGTATTAGCGGGAAAGTGCTGGGTGGGAAACATTGGCCAGGGAGTCTCGATCTCTGTTGCATCATCTGTTTTCATCCAAGACTCTGCCCAGAGGAGCAGCTGCCTTAACAAGTTCAATCCACATTCCCACACATGTGTGAATATACCACCTTCACACGCCAGGCTCGCTCACAAAACCACACGGTACCCCTGGGTAGACATAGGGGTCACTTGACAATGAAAACCTTTATAAAGCAGCTTGTTGAAAAGCAAAAGGAAGAACTAGGCTGGTTTGTATGTTTGTTTTCCTTTATCAGTAATGTAATACCCATAATTTGGGGGATTAACTTTCCCCAGGTTGAGTGACAGTTTATCTCGATACAGTTTCATTGGAACCCTAAGCACCGGGACCAAACATCTAAATTCGTCCCAAGTTAAGCCTAATCACAAAAGGAGGGATTTGCTAATCAGAAGTTTCTGGCAAATGACAGATTCATTTGCATAGATTGGATTCCCTGGGTCTATTGCTCTGCTTTGTAATTAAGGATGATTAACCCTGTGGCAATTAGGATTAAACACAGGAAACAAAACACAATAGCCTATTCTGTATTTTATGACTGATCCACAAGAGAGGAGCTGAAGGCTCTAAGAAAGGACAAGGAGCAAGTTCAGGGTGTGGTTCAGTGGTAGCACAATTACCCAGCGTGTGTGAGGTCCTGGATTTCATCTCCGAATCTGGGGGTGGGGTGAGGAGGCAGGGGAGGGGGGTGAGGAAGAAGAGAAAAAAAAAAGGAGTGCGCATTAAGCTTCTGTGCAGCTGGAGAAGTAATCAGGTGGAGAGTAAACCTATGGAATGGAAGAGAAGCCTTCCCAGATGTACATCTGACTGGGGATTCATATCTAGAATGTATAAAAACTCTGAAAAGAAACAGTCAAAGAAACAAATGACCTATTTAAGAAAATGGGCTCAGGACCTGCACTGAGAATTCCAGGAAGAGGAGGGGGAGGAATAGGGGGAGGGGAAAGGGATGGAGGAGGGGAGAAGAGGGGAAAGGAGGGGGAGAGGAGGAGGAGAAGGAGGAGAAAGAAGGAGGAGGAAGAGAAGAAGAAGAGGAAGAAGAAGAAAAAGAGGAGGGGGAGCAGGAAGAAGAAGAAGAAGAAGAAGAAGAAGAAGAAGAAGAAGAAGAAGAAGAAGAAGAAGAAGAAGAAGAAGAAGAAGAAGAAGAAGAAGAAGAAGAGGAGGAGGAGGAGGAGGAGGAGGAGGAGGAGGAGGAAGAGGAGGAGGAGGAGGAAGAGGAGGAGGAGGAGGAGGAAGGAGAAATTGCTAAACAATATCTCAAAAAAAAGTTCATTGTCCTTAACAGTTAGGGAAATGTAAATCAAACATTTGCATTGAAGTTTCATCTTACCCCAGGCAGAGGGCAAAGATCAATAAACCTACAGAAAACAAATGCCGGAGGAGATGTGAGGAAATGGGAACCCTCATCACTGTTGGGGTCCAGGTACCCTGGAAATCAGTGTGGAGAATCCTCAAACGGTTAAAAATGAAGGTACCACATGGCCTAGCTATTCTACTCCTTGGCCCAAATGACTAGCTACCTATGTACAGACACTTGTTCAGCCACGTCCACTGCTATTCTAGGGAATCAGAACAACTTAAATGTCCTTCAACTGAGAAATAAACAATGAAAATGCAGCACATATGTATACACCATGGAATACTATACAGGTGTAAAGAAGCTATGCATTGTAATTCAAGTAAAGTTTTCCCATTTGGGTTGACAGTGTTCCCTCTCAAGAGCTAAAGATTGTCTAACAAAAACCCCAACACCGATCATGAGAATTCCTCTTTTGAATTATGGGTTACAGTTGTTCAAGAGACCCCCAAAATATTGTAGGCTGCTGCCATTGTCCTTGCTTGGTTTTTCCTTCCAGAGGTGGAGTATATGCTTCTACTACTGCTGAGGCCTCTACTGCTGAGGACACCATGTATTTTGGACACAAGGCACGGAGTGTCTTGAGCTAGAACTGACTTGAAAGTCTCCTCCCTGAGGACTAGCTTTTCCTGGTATCAACCATGGTGCCACTCATGGTTCCAAAGGAGGGAAGCCACTAATAGCCCTACCCAGCTACAACTCCTGTGAGTCACTATGGCAACCAGCTGAGCATGACAACCTCAAGGGTGCACTAGCGTCACGATATCTATTGGGTATCCAACAGCTCTCACACTGGACGTAAGATCCTCTCACCAAGAGGTGTCCCTGGAACTGAAAACCTAGTCAACCACACAGGGTTGGTAAAGCCATGAACCTTGGACATTGCCTTGTTAAGTCATCATTATCTCCAACCGGGTCTGAACACTTGTCTTTCTACCCACAGACAAGTGTAGTCCTCACCCTTCATCGAGGGAACTTCTTTTGTTATAAGACTATTTCAGAAAACCAGAACCAATCAAAATGTGGAGCCCAGTCCCATCTACAACACAACTCCTGAATATAAGCGTCAGGGATAATTTTTTTAAAAAACAAACGAACAGACAATTCCTCACACCATAGAACTGTTGTTGTAGGTAGTTGTGTGTCTTCTGCTGTGTGCGCTGGGAACCAAACTCAGGTGCAAGAGCGGCAAGTGCTGTTAACCACTGAGGATCTCTCTAGCTCCCCAAATAGAAACTCACATAATTAAACACTGACTCCCAGCTGTCCCCTGCCCTTAGCGTTTGATGATCTCAAATCCATTGTCCCATCTCTGAACTTGCCTTTCTGTATACTTTCTGGAATCATGTTGTGTGTCTGGCTTGTTTCTTGAAGCATGTTTCTAAGGGTGAGCACAGGCATCTATCAGACCATTAGTAGAGGGTTAGAAGGGAAAGAAGGCCATGCTGAGCTAGTGAGATGGCTCAGGAACTAAAGGCATTTGTCTCTAAGCTGCATGACCTGAGGTCATTCTCTTGGACTGATACTAGGAAAGGAGAGAACTGGCTCCCACAAGTTGTCCTCTGACCTCCACACACAGGATGTGGCATACATGTCCACACTCACCCACCCAATAAATAAATGTTAAAAAAGGAAATGCTAGGGTTGCTTTAATTTCCCCCCTAATATTTTTCTGTTTAGCATTGTTATATGTATGTATATATATAATTTTCTTTGTTATTATTATTAAATTATGTTATTTATTTACATTCCAAAAGTTGCCTCCCTTCCTGGTAACCCCTCCCTGAGTTCTTCAACCCCTCCCCTCTTCCCATCCCCTACCTCTGAAGGTGCTCCCCCACCTGCCAACCCACTCCCACCTCACCCCAAACAGCATCCTTTTTCCCTGGGCATCGAGTTTCTACAGGATTAGTCACATCCTCTCCCACTGAGGCCGGACAAGGCAGTTCTCTGCCACATGTGTGCCCAGGGCCAGGGACCAGCCCATGTGTACTCCTTGGTTTTTAGTTTAGTCTCTGGGAGCTCTGAGGGGTCTGGGTTAGTGGACACTGTTGTTCTTCCTATGGGGTTGCAATCCCTCTCAGCTCCTTCAGTCCTTCCCCTAATTCTTCCATACTGGTCCCTGATCTCAGTCCAAAGGTTGGCTGTAAGTATCTACACTTGTCTCACTTAGCTACTGTTAGAGCCTCTCAGAGGATAGCCAGGCCAGGCTCCTGTCTGCAGCACCACATGGCATCAGTGATAGTGTCAGGGTTCAGTGCATGTGCAAGAGTAGGTTTTGCTGTTGTTGTCATTCTTTTTTGTTTTGTTTTGTTTTTTGTTTTTGAGACAGGGTCTCTCTATGTGGCTCGGCTTGCCTGGACCTTGCTATGTAGACCAGGCTGGCCTCAAACTCATAGAGATAAGCATATCCCTGCCTCCTTAAGTGCTGGGACCAGAGGATTACGTCACCACACCTAGCCTCCAATTTCTTGTATGTGTATGAATGTTTCGCTTGCATGTATCTATGTGCACTGCTGTGCATGTCTGACTCACTGAGGTCAGAAGATGGCCCTGGATTCCCTGGAACTAAATTTAAGGATGGTTATAAATTATAAACCAGCCCGGGTCCTCTCAAGAACAGTACGTGCTCCTAACTTCTGAGGCATCTCGCTCTCCTCTGCCTTCCCTCTATTTCTCCCTCCTCCCTCCTTCTCTTCTCCATTCTATCCACAGTGCTCCAAATGTAAGCTATGGCCTTGTATACGTGAGGCAAGCGCTCTACTACACGGCTGTTCACAACACTGTGGTTTTAGCGGATTCTTCTTGTGAGAATCTGCTGAGCAGCCCAGGTCTGAGAAGGAAAAGTCGATGTGAGATCCTATTAGTTTTGAAGACAGAAATGAGGCTGCTGTGTGGATCCACACTTATCTCTCAGGGGGATTGGTCAAGCAGCTGGTGCCACCATGTCAGAAACAGAAATCACAGGCCAAATTGAGTTCAAGTCCCAGGACTCGTATGGTAGAGAGAATGAATTTCTGCAGGTAGTCCTCTGACCTCCACCTCTTCAAACACATGTAATACATTGCAAACTAAGAGAAGCAGAAATAATTTGATACTGAAGACAATCAAATTGGAATAAAATCCCCCCCACTCTTCCTCTCCTTGTTCCCCCTCTCCTTGTTCCCCCTCCTTTCTTCTCCTATCTGCCTCCTCCTGTTCTCTCCTCCCTCTCGGGCCTTTCACTGTCAGAAGCTAATAGGAACAATTGGCCACATGGATCTTGGCGTAAGGTCATGGGTGTGGACTCCGAGCGAGGATCTCATCAATAAGGGATTAGTTTAATGATCTGGCTGGGTTGATAATGACCTCATTTCTTATAATTGATCACTGTAAGGACAACTTCATAAACAGATGAAATGCTCTCCTTCCCAATAGCCAAGGAGTTAGAATGAAGGTGGACTAGTTTTTGTGTGCAGTCCTCAAAGCTGGAAACACCATCAGTTTTCTTGGGTCTTCTGTTGAGTGTAGGGATGAACTTGGGGCTTACGTTTTACAGTGATTAAACCCTGGACACTTGTGAGTTAAACTTTCTCATAGATGGAGTGGCTTTGTCTTTGTCTCATACATTCTGTGCGTTTCTTATATGGGTTCTAGGTCATTTGCTATGATAGTCATTGTGCGGTGCACTGTCAACCTGGTCCTCTACCTTGGCCTTGTCTGCTGAGGGACCAGTCAGTACAGGTGAGGATACACTGCGTAACACGGGGCATCTGAAAGCTCACTGGCTCACGACATTTACCCAGGGAGTCATTGAGTGGGGAATCCAGATTTAAATAATCACAAAACCCAGAGCTTCACTTTCTTTATTGTCTAAACTTTTTTTTTTAGTTTACTTGATATGCCATAAAATTAGCATATGACCTTAAAGTTTCATGGACTTGGACTTCATGCTGAATTGTGCGGCTAACTTTGAGGCTTTTGGAAATGGATTGTTTGTGAATGAAATTTAAATACTATAAATTCAAATTCCTCCTAGATAGAAAAATATATTAGTGTGTGTGTATGTGTGTGTGTGTATGTGTCTGCTGTATGTGTGTGTGTGTGCCTGCTGTGTGTGTGTGTCTGCTGTGTGTGTGTGTCTGTTGTGTGTATGTGCATGTGTCTGCTGTGTGTGTGTATGTGTGTCTGCTGTGTGTGTCTGTTGTGTGTATGTGTGTGTGTCTGCTGTGTGTATGTGTGTGTCTGCTGTGTGTGTGTCTGTTGTGTGTATGTGTGTGTCTGCTCTGTGTGTGTGTCTGCTGTGTGTGTGTATGTGTGTGTCTGCTGTGTGTGTGTCTGCTGTGTGTGTGTATGTGTGTGTCTGCTGTGTGTATCTGTTGTGTGTATGTGTGTGTGTCTGCTCTGTGTGTGTGTTTCTGCTGTGTGTGTCCCTGTGTGTGCCTGCTGTGTATGTGTGTGTCTGCTGTGTGTGTGTGTGTGCCTGCTGTGTGTGTCTGTGTCTGCTCTGTGTGTGTGTGTGTGTGTGTGTGTGTGTGTACATGTATATGTAGTGTATGCTCCTGTGTATGCGGGTTCATGTACAAAGGATCTCCACCTCAGATATTTCTCAGGAGACATCTAGGTTTTTTTGTTTTGAGATGTGGCTTTTGTCTTGGACCTGGGGTTCTCCAATTAGACTAGACTGGTTGGCCAGCAAACCCAGGGATCTGTCTGTCTCTACCTCTTCAACCCTGGAATTGCAAATTCACACCTGCATGCTTCCCTCTTCTTTTTAAATACTATAATATAATTCCACCACTTCTGTCTTCCCTCTCCTCCTGCCTCACCCTCCCACGTACACTCCCATCCCTACGTCAAACCCATCACCTTTTTCTTTGTTGTTGTTACATATACATGTGTACCTATAAATATCTATGTCCAAGTATATAAATCCGACCTGCTAGTCTGTGTAATTTTACTCGTGTTTTCAGGGCTGGCGAATTGGTACTGGTTAACTAATTAGTATGCTTGTCCCAGGGGAAGTATTTCTCTTGTTCTCAGAGTTCCTTAGTTACTGCCTGTAGCTCTGTGCAGTATCCAAGGCCTCTCGAGCTTCCCCTGTCACCATTAGGCTGTCTATTGGGGCCACGCTGATTCATCATGTTTAGGACTCTCCCTGTAAGACTCCGTGGGTGTAACTTCTGGTGTTTCTAGGCAACTCACAGCAAACTTCTCTTACGCTGACCTCGTAGTCTTTCTATCTCCTCTTCCACGATATCCTGGAGTTGGGCTGTTGATGTAAAGATTAGGTCCCGGCTTTACGACTCTGCCCTGTGGTTAGTCGGAGCTTTCTGACATGGTCTCCATCTGTTGCAAAGAGAGGTTTTCTCGCGAGGTGTGAGTTACAGACCTCAGGCTCCCATGACCCTGGAACCAGCTCTCTGGACTGGCAGGTGATGAGGGACGAGGGGATAAGGATACATATTTAAGATGTAGTTAGGGAGTATGCTGGTTTAGTCACGTCCGTGCCTGGCTTTTTGCATGGGTGCTGGGGATCAAACTCATCTGCTCAAGCTTACAACCATATTTATTTATTTATTTTTAACTTCTTATTGATTTTTTTCGAGTTTCTCATCAGGAACCCCAAGCCCACTCAACTTCCTATACCTTCATATCTGCCCTCTGCCCTTGCAGCCTCCCCCACAAAAGGAGAAACAAAACAAAACATAGAAAACATCTCATCACAGAAGCTGTAGAGTGTCATAGTGTGTATCCCACAGTATATACTTTTGTTCACACATCTTTTCTTGCAAATATTCATTGCAGTGAGTCATTGGTCTGACTTGAGGCATCTGGCTACACCATCAATGCTGGGTCTTCACCAGGACTCCTCTCAGTTATCCTGTTGTCCTGTGTCATGGGGATCCTGCAGCACTCGATCAGTCGGACTGACCCTTCCATACACTCCAGTAGTCCATAGATGAGGCCGATTTGGGATGGGTCAACTCAAAGGCCTGGACCTGGGTCTGAGTGGTAGGTGTTTGTCAGCCCACCAGCTCTTCTGCATCTGCACCACCAGGGGGAGCTGCCCTGCATTGCCGTGGCTTACCCAATGCTGTAGTCCGCAGTGGGGCAGGTCCGCTCTCTTGCTCTCTCACCTTTGGGCTTGGCTCACCCTTATCCCTGCCATCAGAGTCAGCTCTACTGTGAAGTTCAGTAGAGGTGCAGGACCTGCGCTCCTGAGTGCTGCAGCTCGTGAGGGGCAGGGACAGCCTCATGCTCTCATGACCCTGGAACCAGCTCTTGGGACTGGCAAGGATGAGGGGGTTGAAAGCATTACTCCCATACCCAAGCCACTTCACTACGAACAAGTGGCAGTACAAGATCTTCCTGCTTTCACCCTCGGGGCTGGTTCACCTGCAACCGCACCTACACGCACACGCACATGCACACACCCATTAGGACCAAGGCTCCTGCCCAGGTGAGGTGCAGGGTCTCCTCTCCACAGTGCTGGAGCTGGAGAAGTGGAGTCAGCACAGCCCCATCTACTTGGTCCCAGGCCAGGGACGTCCACATGGTCTCTCGTGGTAACATGAGCCATAGACATTGACACAGGACCCTGCTACTGCATGGCCGTGGACCCAGACGTGGTCCTCAGCGACAACACAGGCTGGGACTTCACCACGGCTACTCACAAAGGCTGTTCCTCTCCACCTCTCTAGTGCCGCCTCTCTTCGTAATGCTCAAACTCTTCTGCTTCTTTTTCTCTCCCATCTGTTCACCAAATACTTGGACCCTGTAGCGAGTCCTGCTGAGGGCAGGGCACGTGGCTGTCAGGTCATTGGGTGTCTTCTTTCACCTGTGTGTGTTACGTGGCATGGCGGTAGGCGAACCTTTGGGTGGCCTCTGCCCTCCTGCACTGCCTCGTGATCCACATTCGTTTTTAGCTTAAAGAGTCTGTGGCTTTCTCCTGTGGTTGAATATGTCATTTGTGTGAACACAAAACATCTACGGAAAAGTAAACTTTGGTCCTATATACATGAATAATATTTGTGCTAGAATAGGTCATTTTCAAAGGGTAACTCAGTGGTAGAGCTCTTGCTTAGAGGCCCAGGTTTAATTTCATTACACACACACACACACACACACACACACACTCACACACACAGACACACTCACGCACACACACACACGCACACACGCACGCACACACACACAAGACCCATAAACAGATGTACATACACACAACACACACTCATACAACACTCACATACACACAACACACACACACACACAAAATACAGCATACAAATATGAAATCCATAAAAACAGGCATATGCACACACACATGCATACACAGATGCATGCCTGCACGCATGGCACACACATGTTCACAAGGATATACAAACATATATACACAAGTGTATAAAACCACATGTGCACACACATGCACATTTCTCCACTCCCACCTCAGGGTAAGCTTTCAAATCCTTCCTTTTGTCCCCTTTGCTGGGTGCGAACCTCAGGAAAGTGCACCAGTCTCCCTAGTAAGGGAGGGCAACCTGCAGCCCAGAGCAGGTGTGTTTCAGGGCTCTGCAGCTCCCTGCCCCAGGCACAGTTCCAGTGCTGAGTAACTCTGACTTCAGCAAAGTTGGAGTTAAAATTGTATGCATTCAAAGTGTATAACGTGCTGTCCCACGTAGACAGACGCTGGCTTTCCTATTGTGAAGTGAATGAACATATCCACTATATCTTTCAGTTAACCACCCCTCTCCCTTCTATTAGTGATAAGAGCACTGGAAATCTTCCTTACTGTGTGTTGTCCAGACTGACCTGGAGCTTGTGATTTTCCTGCCTCGGCTTCCTAAGTGCTGGAGGCCCCTTCATCGGTCGTATCTGCTGTTGTGTACTGTTTGATCCACTTCTACCCATTTCTTTTCCTATTTGTCCCTTCTCATCTATAACCAGTATTTGGTTCTCTACCTCTATGCAACTGAATTTCCAATTTCACATGGAGGGACAAGAAGGTGGTTAAGCAGTTAGGAGCACGTTTGCAGAGGACCCAGGTTCAGCTCCTAGCATCTATCCTGCATAGCACAAGGGACAGCTACCCGGCTACCTGCCTGGCTTATTTTAAAAACTTTTTTCTTTATTTCTTTAAACTTAAAAAAAAAAGTTTTATGACTGTGGGTGTTTTGCCCGCACACGTGTCTATGCACTGTGTAAGTGCTTGATGCCCTTGAAGGCTAGGAAATGGCGTTGGGTCCTTTGGAACTGGAGTTGCAGACGGTCATTCGAGCCCAACGGATGGGTCCTAGGAGTCGAACTGATGTCCTCTGTGAGAGGATCAAATGCTCTTAACATTTCTGCCGTCTCCAGTTTCTTTTCTTTGAAAAAAAAGTTTTCATTATATTTTATTTATTTATTTATTTATTTTATTTATTTATTTATTTATTTATTTATTTATTTATTTATTTAGTGTGCATGTGCGTGTAGCTGTGATATGCAAGTGGCAGTCAGAAGACCACTTGCTGGAGTCCGCTCTCTCCTGTGGGTACTGGAAGCTATGCTCAGGGGGGCAGGCTTGGTTGGAGGTGCCTTTCCTTTAGGAGCCATCTCACACACCCTGTTTTCATGCCTTTAGGGACCTCTCTGCTTCCCCCCATGGTGTCCGTGTTTCCTATTAGCTGTAAGAAAGGCTCATTTTCCTGCACATTCCTCTGCACATTCTTGCTTGCTCCCCACCCAGCTTCTTCTCTCTATAAAAGCCGTACGTACTCGCTGTTGTGAAGTGGTATTCCGCTGAGGTTTTCATAGTAAATTTGGGATTGGTTGGTTTCGAGGATAATTATCGAATAAAAAAAAATCTCCATTTATTTATTTAAATATTTTCTAAACTTGGTTTTCAGTGCTGGGATAGAGGTCAGTGTTTGTGCGCATCAGATAATCACTAAACCACACCCCCAGCCCAGACAAATAGCTATACTTGTTTTTTTTTTTTTTTAAAAAGTGGGGGAATGGTGGTGTAAACTAATCCCAGCACTTGAGAGGGGAGGTAGGTGGCTCTCTGAGTTCAAGGCCAGCCTGATCTATAAAGTGAGCTCCAGGAGAGCCAGGGTTACAGAGAAACCCCATCTTGAACCTCTCCCTGAATTTTATTAGTTAAATTTGTTTTAGACAGTTTTCCACATATGTACAATGCTCACCACCCTTACTGCCTACCCACTGCACTCTCCTACCCGCCTCCCCCACCTCCGTCTCTCCATGCAACATGTCTTTTTCACTTTCAGGTCTGCCCCTTTTGTTTGTGACCCACTGAGTTTATTGAGGACGGGTTGAGTGACCATGGATTTGGAGCCATCTGCTGGGGTCCGCTGGGCTCATCAGTGGCTAGACAACTGAGGACATCAAACCATTTTCGGCAAGGACCAGATAGTATTTTCAGTTTCCAGGCCATGTACTGTCTGGTGTAATGACCCATGTTTCCTCTTGTAGGATGAAGGCAACCATAGACAACATGTAAATGAGGGAACACCATTCTGTGCCAATAAAGCTTTGTTTATTAAATGGCCGCGGTGTGGATATAACATGTGGGCCATAATTCTTTGACCTTTCGTGTAAAGACTCCGGAGTGACTGGGTATTTGATCTATGGGTTGGTATGCTGTCTGTGCGTGCCATCTATACTTGTTTGGTTTTGCGTGACCACAGCTTCCTTGGTTACTTGATCTACAATTCTATCGATTAATCTCCACCCACACCATAGTCATGGCGGTAGCACAGATCCGGACCCCGAAGATGACCCTACGGAGACTTCGTTAGTGAGAAGGTTGATCAGCAATGACCGGTGAAAGCTATGGAAACATGGACGTAACTCAGTGGTGGAGCATCTGCCTGTAATGCACGAGACCCTGGGTTTTATCCCCCAAGTCACCAACAGGAAAGCTTTAAAAACTATCTCGTTAGGCCTGCTACACAGGAGGGCACCAGGCCTGCTACTATATAACCTGACCAAAAACAACCGATGGGAAAGCCATAGGACCTGGGAAAACCTACTGTTTGTCAAACTGCCTCCTTCGAGAGGTATGTCTCTACCCATGCACTGGTGCTTGCTGTAACCAGACAGGCTTCATTCTGCAGCAGCAGCCGTTAATGCTCACTCTGAACTTTTCAAACCGCTGGGACATCGATATCAGCACCCCTTCCAAGAGATCAGGGACCTTCATATAAAAGGGGTGCAATGAGAGCTGGATGGTGCTGGTGCAGGCCTTTAATCCCAGCACTCAGGAGGCAGAGGCAGCAAGATTTCTGTGAACCTGGTCTACGGAGTGAGTTCCAGGACAACCAGGACTGCCCGGAGAGACCTTGTCTAGGGGGATAAAAAGAGGGGCACGTGTGGAAAGAATGTAAGAACTGGAGTGTGTGGAGGAGTGCTATGAAACGCAGCCTTCTGAACATGTATAGCCATTGTTCTCATAAAGCTGCAGCTGTTGTCACCTGCACAAGAACAGGCCAGCAAGATTGGTTGATATTCCCCCAGGCATAATTAACTCAGTAAATTATTAACAAAAAGGGGAGAGGACACAAAGAGAAATGTGTTAGGGGATCCCAGGGAGAGGGGGAGGGGTAGCTGAGTTGCATATAAGCAAGATACATTGTTTACATGTGTAACATTTTCTTTTCCTTTCTCTTCCTTCCTTCCCTTCCTTCCCTTTCCCTTCTCTCCCTCCCTCCCTCTTTCTTTCTTCCTTCCTTCCCTTTTCCTCTCTTTCTTTCTTTCTTTCTTTCTTTCTTTCTTTCTTTCTTTCTTTCTTTCTTTCTTTCTCTCTCTCTCTCTCTCTCTCTCTTTCTTTCTTTCTTTCTTTCTTTCTTTCTTTCTTTCTTTCTTTCTTTCTTGTGTGTGGCTGCAGTATTTCGAGACAGAATTTCTCTGTGTAGCCCTGGCTATCTTGGAACTTGATCTGTAGACCAGACTGGCTTTGAACTCACAGAGCTCCATCTGTCTCTCTCTCTCAAGTGCTGGGATTAAAGGTATGCACCACTGCTACCTGGGTGAAAATTTCAAAGAATAGATAACAGAGATTCCGTCTTAAAAATTTCCCTAAATATGAACAATATACCTATACCAATAGACAAGTCTAACTTCTTGGATGCTGAGAAAAGAAGCTTTGAGGGTATGTCTGAATTTAGTAGGAGAGGAGGTGTGATTAATTAGTCATGTCTGCTAGGGGCACCAGGATAGAAATAGTGGCCTGTCAAACATGGTTCTCAATTTTCCTAAGGCTGCAACACTTTAATACAGTATCTCATGTTATGGTAACCCCTGACTATAAAATTATTTCATTGTTGCTTCGAAACTGTAATTTTGCTACTGTTATAAACAATAATGTAAACATCTGGTATACAGGTTATCTGACATGTAACCCCTGTGAGAGGATCATTCAATGTACAAAGGAAACATAGCCTGCAGGTCATGGACCAAGGTTGTCTTCAGCATGTAGCTTTGACAAGGCATGCTCAGATACTCTCTTGGAAAACATGTAGCATATAGCCATCTGGTATAGAAATGTAACCTGTAATTTTATAAATCCTAACATCTACTCGTACATCAGAGTCAGGATAAGGGTCTTGATACTTTGTTCATGATAGAGTCACACACAGATAGCCATTGGGAAAAAGGAAGCAAACTCATAACTCCTTCTATTTTACCCCCAAGTAAGTCTCAGAGCAAAGAGTCTAACATAGTTCTGGCAAAATTCAACAGATGTTTACTGAATTCTCATTACACCAATCAAAGGTTGACATCTGACAAAAGTAATTACAGCATTTCATCATGGAAGAGACCGCAGCATAAGCTAAAAAGAACATTAGGAGTGGAGTCAGTGGTGAGGGGGAGGCACTGGAAAAAGGGAAAAAGAGAAGAGGCAGGCATGTGGGAGACCTAAGCTTGGAGAATCGGTCTATTGGGCAAAAGACACAGAGGCAGAGGGGAGAGAGAGAGGATGCTAGCATTTCTGGGAGAACAATTTCATAGAAAAGGAGATGAATTTATCTGAGGGCAGATTGGATGGAGTCATAAAAATATAAAAAAAAACACATCAAAAACCACAGATGTAGGGCTTGCCTTTGGTCTCTAAATATTAGTGCTCTTTGTGTCTCCTCTAGGCTTCCAGAGACACCTCTTTCGTAGGAATTGATACCAAGGAAGTAGGGTCACTGCTGTGATAGACCTGACCATGTGGCTTTTATGATTTGGACATGTTTTGTGGGAGGAATTTGAAAGCTTTAGGTATAGTGGACTGGAAAAGCCATTAAATTCTGGAAACAGAACTCATAGGTTGTTTTGGGATCATTGAGGCCTAGCTCGTGGGGTTTTGGAGAGAAGCAAAGACTCTGTCAGGAACAAATAAAACTATTTATAGATAATTTGACTAAGGATTTGTGTGTGTTCACCATGCTTGGGCTGAAGAAGCTGCTGAGATCACCAGAGGCCAGCACCATTATCATGGTATCTTCTTTACTGGGGTAAACCTTTTGGAATAAGAAAGTTACTAGCTGGACTGCAGGAAGGGCTACTCAAGTCCTCTGGGGGTTTTGGTGTGATTGTTTCATGCTCCAGTCCTTTGATTTTGAGTAAGAATATTTATTGTCACTAGCTGTTGTATGTCCTGCCCTGATTTCCTTACAATGATGAATTGTACACCAAGCATGAGAAACAAGAATATGATGTCGTTTAGCTTTGGTCTCGGGGCTCATTGTATCTTTCAGCGTGTTTCAGAGAGAATTCCCCCACAGGTTATGCAGAGAGAGGAGGAAGAATTCTGGCTGTGGCAGAGTTGAGATCATTCAGGCCGAGCCTTGAGGGTCCGGGGAAGAGAAGAGAGACGGATGCGAAAGCCATTTCAAAGTCAGCTAGAGGGAAGTGAGGGGTGTATGAGCTATAGAAAGAATCCCAGGCAAAGAACAAGAAAAGGAGGAAGCTGGGAAAGCCTGAGAAGAGAGACCAGAAAGAAGAGACCCGTCTTAAGTTGTGACTCATAATGACCGTAAAGCCAACATGGCTGGTCTCTCTTCCAGCCTACTGCCCAGATTCCACAGTGGTGACCTTAATTGGTTATTGGAAGTTTCTAGAAATTGTTCAGAAAGCTACTACCTCTGAAATAGGAATGACCATTTTCAGTTGAGTCGTTGGAGGAAAAGGAAGGCTTGGTGAGGCAAAAGAGCCGAAAGGTAGCTATAGGAAGACCATGCGAGGCTGCATTAACAGAGTCAGGGAGTCCAGGCAGAGGAAGGTGGCGTCAATGTGCTCTGGTTGCCTGGCTTGCTCTGAAACTGATACAGATGAAGGGCTGTGATGAATGAAGAATCCAGGAACTATCTTTGAAGACTGGTGGCGACCGAGAAAGCGGCTGCAGGAAGGCCGTCACTGCCTTTCCTTTTATTGCAGATAGAGCTTCTTCCGGAGGGTGCTTTGGATTTCGGGGTTCACTTTCCTTGGTTTTCCCTCCTGCATCACCTCTGTGTTTGCCATAAGTCGGGTGATCTGCAAAATAGATGTGGTCAGCTACGGGGACTGGCCTGCCAGGGAGGCTGATGTCAGGCGAGCATGGGGATGAGTTTGCAGGGAAAGGCAGGTTGGTCTCCATGTCTCAAGACCTTAATTGTCCTCTGGTGTTCCATAGTTTCTATGCACTCATTGGTTAGCTAGTTGGTGTGTGTCTACATGTGTACTTGTTCCCGTCATGCCTGTAACAACTGTTTGAGAGAGGTGACATAGGGATGTCGCCTTTCACAACTCTCCTGAATTAGTAGCTCAGCGATTTTGATAGACTCTCTGGGCCTCTGCATGTACGAATGTGCACACGCACCCATCCATCCTCACATACACGTGCCTATACAGATGCATACCACACACAAATACATGAACATGGAAAAAAACAACAACGGAAATCTCCCACACACAGGGGGCTCGGGAGTCCGATATGTACATGGAGATGAGAGCACAGGGAAAGGTTGGGAGGGCTCGGCCTGGGTGGGGTTCCCAGATGTCTCATCTGGCTCACCTCTTCTAACAGCTCTGTGATGGATCCTTTTTTATGAATGAACACATCCGTCAGGGTCTGGATGAAGCCAGAGCCTTTCTGGTCATGTCTATAGGAGAGGAACCCTGGGAAGGTCAGAAAATTGAGTTTGGAGAGTCTTCAGAGAGTGGAGGGGACCCCAGAAGAGGGTCCCTTCCTGAAGGGGAAGTTCAGGGATCATGGGTGCTGTTTGCGGGCAGGGGAGGAGCATAGGCCTCCCCCCAGGACATCTGAGAGCTCATACCCTCTACCGTGGAGTAGATATGGATCATATCCGTATATGTTGGGATAGTTGGGGGGTTTTTCTTCTTGATCACAGCAAGTTCATCTCCAGGTAGTTCCTCACCGGGGTCTCTGTGCTCTAAAACCAGGGGGAGGAAAAGAAAAAAGTCAGGAAGGAAAACAGGACCAAAGGAATGTTGTAGAGCAGTCTGGTCGCACGCCAGGTTCAGCTGAGGCTTGGAGTCTTGCACTGGGCTGGATGGAAAAGCACAAACTCTGGGCTAGAGAGATGGCTTAGTAGTTAAGAGCATTTACTGCTTTTGCAGAGGGCCAAAGATTCATTCCCAGGGCCAGGGAGACCCTGTACCTTCAGCTCCAGGGAGCTTCACCCTTTTGTGGCTGTCTCAGTTATTTGCAGTCATACACACACACACACACACACACACACACACACAGACACACACACAGACACAGACACAAACACACAGACACAGACACACACACAGACACAGACACACAGACACACACATACACAGACACACAGACACACACCACACACAGACACACAGACACACACATACACAGACACAAACACACAGACACACAGACACAGACACAGACACACACACACACAAACACACAGACACACAGACACAGACACAGACACAGACACACACACAGACACACAGACACAGACACAGACACACACACACACATACACAGACACAAACACACAGACACACACACACACCACACAGACACACACACAAACACACAGACACACACATAGACACACACATACACAGACACACACGCACATACACAGACAGACAGACAGACACACACACCTAAAATAAAATAAATCATAATAATACACGAGCATGGTGCTGCATAATGTCAGCACTTGGGAAACCAAGGCAGGAAGATCATAAATTCGAGGCCACCTTGGATTACATTATGAGTTTCAGGTCAGCTTGGGATACATAGTGAGTTCAGCCCTGAAGACCAAGGATAGAGTATCCCAGTCCCCACCTCCTCTGCAGGCCTGGATGATATACACTTTTGGCTTGCCTCTCAGGGCCTTGCAGTTCTTGTTGTTCAAGACCTCAAAAAGGTCTTCCAGTCTGACCATATTCCCGTCTTCTCCCTTGAGGAAGCCTTCCTCGCCGTGTGCCATGAGTACCACGAAGGCACAGCTGACAGGCTCTTTCCAATTCTCTATGGTCTGCTGAAATTCATCCATATCATCCAGAAATTGCTTGGAGGAAGAGGAATGAGCAGGATTAGAGAGGTGTCTCAAACCCTACCCTTCTTGTCCGGCCCGCTTCCCTCCTGACCTGGAGCCGGCTGCTCAGTACCTGAGCAGTAGGATCCCTCTTCATGGTGCTTTCAAATTTTAGGTACTGGAACATGCGTTCTAGGGCATCCATATCTACCTCAGAACCCTCCCGGGCTTTGGTGACACACAGCGTCAGGGCCAGGCGGGCACCCGACATATCGTATCTCTCCTAAGGAAGAAGACAGAGGAAGAAGAAAACACAGCACAGTGAGGCCTGGTGTTGGGGTTGGCAGATCCTCTGGACAAGTTGCCAAGAGATTCATGGTGCTCTGTGGACTTCTCCATTTCTTGCTTACTTGCAGAGGTCTCAGAATGTCTACAGCCATGACTGGGATCCTGTCTTATACCATGTGAGAAAGGACGGTATTGTGGTCAGAATTTCTTTTGTGAAGAACGGCAGTTGAGTAAGGAATAAAGTGATAAGAGCCTAGCTCTTGGAGACAGATGTTCTGGGATCCTTCCCTCCTTTTCCAAGTTGCTTTCCATTTCTAGGTCTATTTTTGTCGTCCTTTCTAGTCTTTCTGCAACATTTGTTTTTCCCCCCTTCCCATGCACTCTGTACCCTCACCCACCTCCTGCAAGGGCTGGGGATTAATCGTCTCTGAGTCCATGTCTGGCTTCCAGCACCTTTGTCTTGCCCTGGAGGTCAAGAGAACACAGGTAGAAAGTCTCCAAAGGAAGGCTAGTGGGGCAAGGTGGCAGAATTGTCTATCTCCGACTTTTGAGACTGCGTAGGAAAGTTACTGTATGGTCAAACCTAGAACTGAAAGTCCCCTAGAGTATGTTCTCTCTATAGTTACAATACAGTAGAGTCTTCCACCCATGTTATTCTAGGCCCATTAAAAATGACATCTCTTGCTGGGGGTGGCACATACCTTTGAATCCCAGCATACAGGAGACAGAGGCAGGAGGATCTCTATGAGTTCGAAGGTAGCCTGATCTACAGAACAAGTTCCAGGACAGCCAAGGCTATACAGAGAAACCTTGCCTTGAAAAACAAAAAACAAACAAAAAAACCAAAAAACAAAAGACAAAACCCAACAATGACAACAACAGAAAGAAAGAAAGAGAGAGAGAAAGAAAGAGAGAGGAGGAAAATGGCATTTCTTGAACCCCCTTTTTCTCCTCCTCCAGAACACTTACTTACTTGCCTGTGTTTGGGTCCCCCCTAGGATCATGGCAAATGGCTTACTTACATACTCCTCTATTATACCGAGGGATGTCTGGCTGAAGAGGTTCAGGGTTAGCTTAAATTGAGAATTCCATCAAAGCAAGGGCTGGCTTCATACTTGTGGTTTCTCATCTGAGGAGGGCAATCTATCTCTCCTTGTCTGCCTTGAGACTGAGCATCTGCCCGGAGTCTTCATCCTTCTCCCTGAGTCCTGTCTTGCACCCTGGCTAACCTGAAGGATGTCTGGCATGTCCTGGGCCTTTCCTCACACTCCTGTATGAGACTGGAATGCTTCTTATGTTTGGAATGACATAATGTCTGCTATGCCTTCTCTTCATTGCACATACTTTTACTCAGTTACCAATCCTTACATATACTGGCCATTCAACCATGTGTCTATCCATCCACTTATTTACCATTTATCACGTCTTAAAGTTATTCATCCATCCACTCACCCATTCATCCATCTACCTACCCATCCACCCATTCATCTATCCACCCATCCATCCACCCACCCACCCATCCACCCATCTATCCATCTATCCATTCATCTATCCACCCATCCATCCATCCACCCATCCATCCATCCACCCACCGATCCAACCATCTGTCCATCTATCCATTCATCTACCCACCCACCCATCCACCCACCCACCCATCCATCCATCTATCCACCCACCCATCCACCCACCCATCCATCCATCCACCCACCGATCCAACCATCTGTCCATCTATCCATTCATCTACCCACCCACCCATCCACCCACCCACCCATCCATCTATCCACCCACCCATCCACCCACTGATCCAACCATCTATCCATCTATCCATTCATCTATCCACCCACCCACCCATCTATCCATCCACCCACTGATTCAACCATCTGTCCATCTATCCATTCATCTACCCACCCACCCATCCACCCACCCACACATCCATCCATCTATCCATCCATCCATCCACCCACCGATCCAACCATCTATCCATCTATCCATTCATCTATCCACCCACCCATCCATCCATCCATTCACACATCCATGCACTTTAATATCCAACTATCCAATTATCCCTTTAGATATTCTCCTTTCAGCCATCAAACAATCTTCCAGCCACTGACCTATAAAACAACCATCCATATCTTGACTGTCCATACGTCTATCCATCCACCTACTTGCATCTAACTCTCTACTCCTTCACTGACCAAGCATATGTTTCCTGAGGGCTTCTTATGGATTAATCACTGGGAAGACATTACATTAGGTAGTCCTTCTTCTGGCCCTTATGTAGTTCTATGACAGACATGGACATTAACTTTCTTTCCTATGAAAATGCACACACACACACACACACACACACACACACACACACACACACACACACACTTGACGAGATCCAAATATGGAGACTATGGAAGTGACAAGAGCCCAGCTCTGAACTCAGACATAGCAGACCCCAGGCCCACCCCCGGAACCCCCAAGAACTTAAGCCTCTCTCTGTCTCTCTGTCTCTGTCTCTGTCTCTGTCTCTGTCTCTGTCTCTGTCTCTGTCTCTCTCTCTCTCTCTCTCTCAGATTCTGTTTTTGCGTCTGGAAAGGCAGGATCTGGGAACAGCAGTAGGTACTTCAGTGGTAAAGGCGAAGTAAGGCAGGCTTCATGATCCCTACTGGCCTCCTGGATGTGCCACACCCTCCTCTGCCTGTTCACACTTGCATTACAGCAATGCGTGTGTTTCTACAAGCTACTCACTGAATATCGCTTTAATCATCTTCACAATTACATGCATCTGAAGAAGAGTGTAAGACAGATGTACAGACAAGTAAAAATAAACTTTACAACGAGCATCCCAGGCTTTACATACGATGTAAAGTATTAGATCTCTCAGATTAGAAAGAAGAAAATGACAAGAAGAGGAAGTAGCCGGGTTTCCAGGTTCTTACTCCCACAGTCGAACTGGTAGCTGAGCTCAGTTTTCAGGACCAAAGCAAGCCTGAGGCCTTTATCTGTGCCTCCATCGAGGCTGACAGTGTGGGTGGAGAAGCAGGTGTTGAGGAGAACGTGTTGAGCAAACAAATACACAAATGAACAGATGAGGAAAGGCCTTTGTAGGGATTTGTTAGAACAGAGGGAAATTCCTTCAACTCTGTCAGAATAGAAAAGGGGAAGGGGAAAAGAGGGAGGGATGGCAGAAAGAGAGAGGGAGGGGAGGCGGGAAGAGAGAGAGAGGGACAGAGAGAGAGAGAGAGAGAGAGAGAGAGAGAGAGAGAGAGAGAGAGAGAGAGAGAGAGAGAACACGCAGTAAGTGACCGCAAAGCCCTCACCGGTGCGCTCCTTCTCCTTGGGTCAGGCCCTGGCTTGTCTGACTCCAAGCTGTTGATGGATGATGCAGCGCTGTCACTCAGGAGGAGTTAGAGCCACGTGTTGCTCTCTGAGAAAGGACAGACTCAGAAGTTTCTTCTGAGATCCTGTCTGTGACTGGAGCAGTGCAAACTCTGTCCCTTTATTGTCCGAAAGTTTGTTTTGTTTTTTTTTTTTCACTCAAGAAACCTCGTGACAAGAGAGCCACACCCCTCTGCGGCAGGTGTGGAAACAGAGTCAAACGCCCATGGAATGAATGAATGAATGAATGAATGAATGAAGGCGTGGCTCAGCCAACACCACCCCCACCACATCGCCACTTGTTCTTGGAGGTAGAACATCCGAAGGAAACAAATCAAGGCCCCTCTGCTCGCCGCCCCAGGTTCAGCTCAGCTCGTTATTAATGCGTGATCTCTATCCTTCATTCCTCTCTCTATCAGGCAGATAACAGCAGCTGCTTTACTTTCTCATGACCTCCAGTCCTCAGGAGTCCTCAGGAGTCCTCTTTAGGAGACCTTAGCATTGTCCCTCCCATTTTGAAGCTGAGGTTTACGGCTGTGCAAATAGGTGGCAGCTCAAGGCCACCCAGCCAACACTTGGCATTCAAACCCAGAATTGTCCAGTCCAGCTGACTCCATGGTACTTCATGGCCCCTCCTCAGTTCTCCTCTCTTTCTCTTATTCTCTCCTCTCCGTTCTTTCCCAGTGTCTTGTTTTGATTACTTTTCTGTTGACGGGTTTCATGAGATAAACTCATACTACTCTCCTCTTCTGCTTGGCATGCCCAGTTTGCTGGCTTTAATACCGTTGTAGAGTAGTACCAGGGACTCTTCACCATGGAGCACTCTAGAGTATGCTCACTGCCTTACAAAGACAAGCAGGCTCTCTCACTGAACCAGGAACTAGGCTTGCAGCCAGCAATTCCCAGAAATCCTGCTGCCTATACCAGGGCTAGGATTTTAAGCCTGGGCATGTGGCCCCATACGGCTTTTTACATGGGTTGTGGTGATCTGAATTTAGATCCTCACGCTCGCTTATGAAAATCTCTGATTCACTGAGGCATCTCCCAGCCCTGCGTTTTAAAGTAATTTTTACTACATTTGTATTTGTTTATTAATTGCATACCACACCCCATACCACAGCATGTGTATAGAACTCATCTTTTGGTCCAAGGGACCAAACTCAAGTCATTCGAGGTAAGCTCCTTGACCCACTGAGCCATCTTGTCCACCCACCCTTTTCTGTATATGTGACATGGTACATGTAAGAGTGCATGCACATGCATTCACACGTGTGGAAACCAGAGTCAGTGTTGGTTATTTTCCTCTCTTGTGTTTCACTTCAGTTTATGAGCCATGGCCTCTCGCTGAACTTCAAGCTCACTGATTCAGTTAGACCGATTGGCTCGCAAGTGCCTGATATGCACCTGTCTTCACCCCTCCGTGGCTAGGATTATAAATGTGTCCTGCTGTGCTCTGCATTTTATACGGGTGCTGGGAATTGGAACTCAGTTTCTCATGACTGAGCCATCTCTCCATCCCCCCTTTCTGGATATTTTACAGAAATTGATGCACAGTGCATAGTCCTCTGGGTCTGGCTTCTTTCACTTAGCACAGTGTCTTTGAAATTCCTCGACACTGTGGCTTGCCTCCGTCTCTATTGCCTTCAACATTGAACACTATTCTGCTGAGTGAAACCTATCTGATGAGGCTCATTTAGAGAATTCTTGCCTTTGGCTGATGCACACCACACATATTCATGTGCAATGTTATGGACATTTATGGACAAGTGTTTGTGTAGGTTCACGTATGTTCATTCCATTTCTAAGAGTGGCCTACCGAAACACACATTTTGTTTTGGTTCTCACAATTGTAATATCTCTGTTCACCCACTTCTGTTTGTTTTGGGATTCCCCAGGCACTAGACCCAACATTTTCTCTACAATTCCCCAAACCCTACCCTAATAGAAAACACTAGAATTCATTTTTTTTTCTGGTTCTGGCATTTCACATAAGAGATCTCATAATACACTCTCTTGTAAATTTTATTCTTAAAATTCAGTCACTTTTTATTACATTTATTTATCTACACTGTGTACATGTGTGTATGTGCTGTGAATGAGTGGAGGTCAGGGGACAAGTTTTGGGAATTGGTTCTTTTCCCACTGTGCAGGTCTCAGGGATAGAACTCAGGGGGTTAGGCTTGGGAGCAAGTGCCTTTACCTACCATGCCATCTTGCCAGCCTGATGGGCAGTGTCATTGGCACTTAGAATAATAGTGATTTATCAATCATTGTGGCTGGAGCAGATTAATAACTATTCAACCACCACCCTTAGAAAGAATTTAGGGATGCAGATTGTTAGTATAGTTGTGTTAAGATGTTTTTGTTAGTGGCTTTGATGTAAAAATTCTTGGGACACAATTTAAATTTCAGAAAGGCACACTCCTGAGAGTTGAGTGAGGGACTCCCTGAAGTCAGGGAATAAGAACAATATCCATTTATGCCCTCAGCTTCCTGATTCTATGATTTAATGGAAAATTGTTAACAGACGGGTAGCTGTGTACTCTGAGGATTTAAAGAAGAAATGACTGCTTTTTTTATATGAAAGTTTAGATTTGTGATTCTTTTAAGATTTTTTATAAGATTACTTTTTGAGAAAAATAATAAAATAGTCGATCCTTTTTTTGTAATCGAAAATTGCAGACTGCCAGTAAGAGAACTGACTGAGGAAAAAACCTTGCTTGCTTACGCTTTGTTAATCTATAACAAGTTACTTAAAAATGAAAGTTTGTAGGTCTTTGGGAATAATTTGTTTTTTATCTGTAATATGTAAAACATTTAATCATGTAGGGGTATTGGGAAACATGCAGTATTTCATTTGTACTTACTGTAAGCATTCACTTAAAATAGAATATAATTACATTGTAGTTTTTATACTGCGTGAGAAATTTTCCTGGGGGGTATAAATTATAGGAGAGGAAAAATAAAGTTGTTGGAGCATTGATTTATTTACCAAATGTGTGTGTGTGATTGTGTGTGTGTGTGTGTGATTGTGTGTGTGTGATTGTGTATGTGATTGTGTGTGTGATTGTGTGTGTGTGTGTGTGTGTGTTTGTATTTGTTTTACATTCGTCACCAATCCCCACATCTCCTCCTTTTGATTGCTCAACACACTGCTATAGCTGGCCTCCAACAACAGGGCATTTATGATATTTTTTCTCATTGTCCCACCATGAAATTTCAGCTGGTTATCTATCTATCTATCTATCTATCTATCTATCTATCTATCTATCTGTCTGTCTGTCTGTCTGTCTGTCTGTCTGTCTATCTATCTATCTATGTATCTATCTATGTATCTATCTATCTATCTATCTATCTATCTATCTATCTATCTATCTATCTATACATCCATCCATCACCTAGCAATCAATCTATCAACCTATTTCACACTCTACCTACATAAGTCTGTTATACATATCCATTTCTGTCCTCTACATCTATATATGTCTGTACACATGTTTTTATCTGTACATATTGTGTATACACCTGTGTACCTGAGCACAGGTAAAGACATATAAAGAGTAGGGTTATTCTTTCTCCTTCTCAAACCGGTTTTTGTACCTCTGGTGGTGGTGGTTCTCCGTGAGGATGGATGCTTTCTATGTACTGCACCCTGTGGAGAGAACACACTTTCTTACCTGATTTCTCACTGATAGGTATTTGGGTCGTTTCTAGTGCAACTTTTCAGATTATGAACCGGGAAGTTGTGCGTGCACGGCTCGCCTCTCTTGGCGAATGCACACTTGCATTGATTTCGAGTGCCCCTTTGTGAGGAGCCGCTGCTGGAGCTATGGCTGCTTTGAGTCTCGCACCAGTGTTTTCAAGCCTGTCCAATCCACAGCAGCACAGCTTTCCCAGCCTTTCTACCCTGGTCGTTTCAGTACGAGAGCAACCTCCAGGCCCTGTGAACTGCACAATATCTCATTAAGTGGGTGTCAGGAATTCGTTTAGTTATTCCTCTGCTGATGGATGTTTCAGGAGTTTCTTGTTTTTCTCCATGACAAGTAAAAGATGCCACGGGCAACTTCAACACACGCCTCCTTAAACCCGAGATTGAGTATCTTTGCTTTCTTACAGAATTAAGATAATGTGCACACTTATTTATTTGCACGTGTGTGTGTGTGTGTGTGTGTGTGTGTGTGTGTATGAGGGTGTGCGTATGCCACAACTCCTGGGAGTCAGTTCTCTCCTTCTGTCATGAGGGTCCTTAGGAATCTCACTTAGGCCATCAGGTTTGGCAGCAAGTGAGTGCCTTTACCGGCTGAGCCATCTCACTTGCTCCTAAGAGTTCTCTGAAGGCAAAGTTCCTAGAAGTAGATTTATTGGTCCCCAGATCACCAATAGCACTCCTTCAGTCACTTTTCCACATCAAACAATATGAGGGGGGAGAGGGGGAGGGAGAGGGAGAGGGAGAGGGAGAGGAAGAGGGGGAGGGAGAATCATTATTTCTGCCTTGCCATCAACACAGGCTACTCCTACCAAGCCAAGCTTCCCATATGTAAAATTAAGGTGACTCTGGCTGCTTTCTCTGGCTGCCATGGGAGGCACACACAGAGCAGGGCTTGAAGCTGGCTTTCTGCACATTGGAGGCACACCGTGATTCCTCCTTCTCTATATTTTCATGTTGCAGGCATGCAGCCGGTCACCACCATGCTGGGGTTTCTCTCCAGTCTTTTTCCCCATTCATTCTGTTGCTTTCAGTCACAGTTCTCTAGGACTAGGTCCAGAAATTTCCACTGAGAAACCTATCCTGCCAGAGAGTGGTGGATATGCCTTCAATCCCAGCACTGGGGAGGCAGAGGCAGGTGGGTCTCTGAGTTTAAGACCAGCCTGTTCTACAGAGTGAGTTCCAGGACATGGAGGGCTACATAATGAGATCCTGTCCTAAACGAAACAAAAGCAAGAACAGAAGACGAAACAAACAAAAGACAATACAAAAAAGGTATATAGAGAGATTAGAGCAACACACACAACGAACGAAATCAAACCACGAAAAGCAAGTCAAATAATAATGATGTCCGTTCGTAGCATTGGGCAATTTCTTTTGTATAAATACTCTTTCGGCTGATGTCAAGTTACCAGGAAAATGCTTGAGTGTGGGATGAGGAAGACGTGGCCCGAAGTCAGGACTGAATGGTGTGTAGGACAGCAGGGCGTCTAGACAGGCTGTCCCCTGTAAGGGAGTAGCCTGAGCCGTTCCCTAGGAGATAAACATGTAAGCATCTAGAAAGAAAAAGCAGGTGGCTGAGTGTGCTTGCCTTAGTGAGGTCTTGCAGTGAAGAGTGACAGGGAGGGGTCTTTGCTAACGTCTCCCTAACCCAGCCTTGCTGAGATCTCAGGAGGGAGTCCTCTAATGAGACACAGGCGTATGTGTCAGGAGCCATGAGAGTGAAGGATTTATCACTATGGGCCAGAATAATAGCTCATCGACTACCTCAATTGAGTTATCACACTAATAAGGTATTGGATGATTGTTGGGTGAGAGAAAGTCTTGTATAAAGGCTCCAAGGATTGCTGCCTGCTTGAAGTCGCAGAGCAATGGGGTGTTTTGGGGATGAGCACGGTGAGGGAGGCAGCCACTGCAGAGGGATGTCAGTGAGGAGAGAAGCAGCGGAGAGAGCTTGGTGGCCTTGGAGCTCCATGCTTGTTTTCACGTGGCTAGGGATCAAAGTGTAAGAGGATGTTGGTGTTAGTCAGTGAGTCTGAGTGGTGAGAGGCTATTGTGTGACACTTCCTCGAACACTTATTCACCCTAGATAGAGAATTGAACTTGGTGAGACAATGAGTTTATTTGGGTTACTTACAGGAGTGCAGATAAAGTGTTACTTATAGGAGAGTGAATGACTCAGAGCGCATCCCAGTCTGGAAGACAGAGCGTGAAGACTGCAATCCCAAAGCTTTCTGAATGACCTGCAGGCAGCTTGACAGGTCGGAGAACGTCCCTTCCTAGAGTCCTTACCACGTACATAACCTTACAGAGGGAGGGGTCTCGTGCATCCTGATAGTTTTAGGGCTATGTAGTGAGAACCTGCCTCAAAGTTCAGGAGGATTGGGGGTGGGACTGAGGCTTTGATCCATGAAAATATGCCCAGCGACAGAAGCCAGACTGAGGCCCACGTTGTAGATTGTGGGTTGGTAGAATCAAATTCCACCTCGTGTCATATTTAATATTCATCGTTAGTGGCTTGATGTCAGGAAGTGATTGATATTCACAATCGTAGCCAACAGTAGTATCCTGAAACTTTATCTGAAAGCCACAGTGAGCTAGGAGGAGCACACTACAGTGACTTGTTGCACAACTCACGGACAATGTATACTAAAGCATTGCACTGTCGAGCGAAAGCAGATAAGGAGATGGGTGTGTTGTTCGCCTGGCATAATCATGTTATGGCGTACAGAAGCCCACTCGATTTATGGGATTCTGCACCAGTGGATCCCACTAACTGCTCATTGAAAGAATTGGGGAAGGACCAGTGAGTGGTTTAAATGGCGAGGGTACTTGCTGCCAAGCTTGAGGACAGAAGTTCAATTCCCCAGGGCTTCCATTGTAGAAGGAGAGAACTCACTCCTGAAAGTTGTCCTCTGACCTCCACATGCACACCTTACTCCCAAATACAAGAGCACACATGTGTGTGAACACACACCAATATAATGATAATGATAATGATAATGATAATGATAATGATAATGATAATAATATATTTTGAAAAGAGAAAAAATTTGGGAAAAAGTTGACATCTGAGCTGGCTGCACAGGTCATCAATTCCAGCTACTTGAGAGACTGAGGCAGGAGGATCACATGTTCAATGTCACTCTGGACCCTGCCTCAAAGTAAGGAATAAGAGGAGGTGTAGGGGTATAAGAGTCAGAGGGGATGAAGGACACACACACACACACACACACACACACACACACATACACACCTCAGTGGTATCAAGTGGCACAAGATGATGAATTCGATCTTGAGCTGTTTGATATAAACCAAAAGTCTCACAGAGTTACTTGTTCTTCCTCAATATCCCATTAGTGATAGAGCACAGCCTTCTATACCATTGACATTTGACTAGGTGTTATAAACAACTCACAGGTAATTCCAAGAAGGGAGGCAGGAGGGACAGCTCGGCAGTTTAGAGTGCTTGCTGCTTTTGCACAGGACTTGAATTTGGACTTTCACAGCCATCAGCAACACCAGATCCAGGGGAATCCAACCCCACTTTCTAGCCTCTTCAGGCCCTAGTACCTATGGCACACACGCAGACAGACAGACAGACAGAGACACACACATAAATAAATAAATAAATAAATAAATAAGTAAAAATGCAATTTAAAAGCTGTTCAAAAGGACTGGGGGTGTAGCTTGGCTGGTGATTGCTTGTCTAACACACGTGGAGCCCTGCGTTTTCCCCTAGCGCGGCATACAACTCTATATGGGAGGCTCACACTTCATCCCGGCACTGGGAGGTGGGGGCAGAGGATTAGAAATTCAAAATCGTTTCAGTTACTTATGGTGTTTCAGGTCGGCCTGGGCTACCTGAGACCACGTCTTTTAAAAGAAAAAAAAAGTACATTGAAAGCTGCCTATACATTCACTGTACACATTTAATGGTATTTAAATTGTTATTACACTTATTATTTTGTATACGAACATGGGACCATGCATGCTGTAGCATGTGTGTGAAGGTCGGAGGACAACTTGTAGGAGCTGATTCTCTCCTTCCACTATGCAGGTTCTGAGAATTGGACTGGTCTTTAGGACTGCTGTCAATCAACTTCACTCACTGGGTCATGTCATTTGTCCTATGGCACTATCCATACAAGGGACTTGAATATCTACCTTTATGGTATCTGTGTGCTGGAACCAATCTTCGTGTCTTTGCAGCCTCTGAGTATTTTCTCTGCTGTAGCCTGTACTCTGTGTCACCAGTGCATGGTACTGGTGCAGGACCTGATGCTTTCCCCTGTATCCTGAGCAACAGAAGAGAGATTCATGGTGACGAAAGAGAGTAAATGGGGGTAGAGTTGCTCCAGTACTTGGGACGGCTTTCTGTCATCCCAGGCTGCCTTGGAGCCTAAACAACTCCCTACACATGGCACTGGTAAGATAGGGTAGCATCTTGTTAGGCAGGATTTTGTCAGGCATAGTCTGGGAAGATGCCCAAGTGCCTCGGGCGCTCACGTCCTTGAACAGATACAAGTTTTGCAAGACACTAGTTTGACAACCAATAAGAAGGGCTGCTGTGTGGCTGTGAGTTTTCAGGCCTTCTCATGGAACATTGATTTTATTTGTAAATATCCCTTCTGGTATTTATTACTACATGTATTTACAATAAAAGTACAGACAGGTTTAGTGGCAGCAATAACCATAGGAGTTGTTATTGTTGGGTAAAGCTTAATCCCCTTCCCTTTCCTCTCTGTCTCATTCCCTCTCCCTTCCCCTCCCATCCCTTGTGTCCAATCTCCCTTCTTTATCCCCCCTTCTGTTTTTTTCTTTTCTGTTTTCACTTGTTAGTCAGGACCTTACACATACTGGGTAAATGTCCTATTACTAAGCTACATCATTAGCTGTGAAAAATACTGATTTAGTCTTTTAGTCTTGGGAAGTGAACCTAGGGTCTCACACAAGCTGGGCAAGCCTTTGACTATCAGGTTGCCTCCCAAACCATCTTTTTCCTTGCAAATCCTCTTGCCTCAGGTAATAGGGCAGCTGAGATCACAGGCCTGCGCTCCCAGGCCAGGTGGAAGAGCTTGATCTCCCACTGCTTGGTTTCTTGCACCTCATTTGCAATTTTCTGTAGAGACGGGTTGATATCTCATCACGGCAAGGGACACATAACGCGTATTTTACCTCGCACAAAAGCACATGGTGTTCTCAATGGACATGCCATTCTGCATAAGCATGTGGTACAGTGTGATATCCCGGTACATGACTGTAATATGAAATGATTTGGCCTACACATATAAGACATATAGTTAGTAAGGAACACAGAATACTTAAAGTTCAGGTAGGGTAGCCTTATCTTTGTGTGTGAGTTCATGTGTGGCACATGCATATGTGCGGAGGCCAGAGGAATGTCTGCTTTGTCACTCTAAGACTCTCCACCTTATTCCCTGTGGACAAAGGTCTCTCGCTGAACCAGGAACTAGGCTGGGAGCTAGCAAGGCACAGTGAGCCTACCATCCCTGCTTCCCCAGCACTAGGGGTATAGGTGGCATTTATTGTCTTTTTGAGTGGGTGCTGGGGATTTGAACACAGGACCTCATGCTTGAGGTAAGCATCCTTAGGTGAAGGTCTCCCATTACCTGGCCCTTACTTTCCAGAGGAAGAGTTTATAATACTCTCTCAGGATTTTAAACATCAGAACTTGAAACCTACTAACCACTGTGCTTCCCTATGGGGGAAAATCCATGTGAAGTTTAAGGAGAACCGAGGTGGTGTCATGGATGTTGAAGGTAGCTCGGACTCTTGACTTCTCTTACTTCCCTTGCTCCACAGCCTTGGGTGAAGTCAGTGGAAGAAAACAAGCCTGAAAGCCTAGAAGACCACACAAGCTACCAAAGATCCTTTGTTCTGGAGACCCAAGAGATCAGTGGCAAAAGTAGTTTTGTTCCTGACTTTGGCCAAGTACACTCTTCCCTCATGGCCCTGGCTATGACTTCTGTTCTGTTACACCTTTTGGCCAGACTCATGTTGTTTCAATTTCTATTTTTTTTTTTAGTTTGTTATAAAGAGTATATGTCTTGGAGCTAGAATGCACAGTGATTAAAAATACTGGCTGCTCCTCCAGAGGCCCTGTGTTCAATTCTCAGCACCCATATGGTAGCTCACAATTGCCTGTAACTCCAGAGGATCCAACACCCTCTTCTGACCTCTGCAGGAACTGCGTATACATATGAACAGACACATGCAGGCAAAACACCCAGTCCACTTGAAATTGAAGAAAAATTTAAAAGTGTGTGTGTGTGTGTGTGTGTGTGTGTGTGTGTGTGTGTGTGTGTGTGTGCATTTTGGGGAATGGATTAGAGAGATGGCTCAGTGGGTAAGAGGGCTTTCTACACAATCATGAAGACTTGAGTTCAAAACCTTAACACCCAAGTGAAAAACTAGGCATGCGTGATTGTGGCCTTGGTGCTGTGGGGAGTGGAAGCAGGATGATTGTTGGGGATTGCTGGCTGAGAGCCTAGCTCCAGTTTCAGCGGGAGACCCTGTCTCTAGAGAAGGCAGAGACTGATAGAGCCTGGTATCCGATGTTCTCTGCATGGACACCCCATCCCCCAAACACAATGAAGAGAAAGAATAGGTGTGTGTGTGTGTGTGTGTGTGTGTGTGTGTGTGTGTGTGTGTGTGTGTAGTGAAGAGGAAAGCTTCACTCTGTAGAACCATATAACTGAGTAGAAGACACACAAATGTAATGGAGTGAAGCAGAGGCTCTACAGCCCAGTGTGCTGGCTTGGGCTTTGACATTGCTGTCTTCAGTTGGGTAACCCTTGGTGATTCAGTTTCTCAGTCTATAACGAAAAGATACTGATTCCCACATTACCGGAGTGTCACTTGGGTTGATACATCTAAACACTTAGGGGAGTTCTGTGTTTTAGGGAGTATTGGACTCCTTGGTACCCCCTCCCCCCATTGGTGTATGTTTGTGTTTGTGTGTTGTGTACGTGGATATGGAAGCACAAAATCCAATCATTACCCATCACTCTCCCACCTTATTTGCTGAGGCAGGGTCTCTCAGTCAGACCAAGAGCTTCCTGAGATGCCTAATCTTATTAGCCAGCTTGTCCTGGGATCCCTTCCAAGACTGGAGTTTTAGTTGGGCTGCCCCAAGAATCCAACATTGACTCATGTGGATTTCTGGGGATTGGATCTCTGTTTTTTTGGCTTCTGCAGCAAATGCTTTAACCCCAGAGCCATCTCCCCTGACCTTAGGATGCTTTTGGAATCTATCATTTCCTGTCTATGATCACTTTCTTGTCTTAGATGAAAGGACCAGCACCCAGGACCTGGGAGGGACCTTACATGCCCAGTAGACCCTAACTGAGGTGGGGAAGATCTCTGTGCCTTCCAGACTCTCCCTTTCCCTCTGAACAGGCCCTGGTTCGTGCCCATGAGGTGGCCAGAGGCTGATGCTGAGATGGGACTTCAGGGAGCTTCATGACTCGCTAGGATGTGATGACTTCAGAACAATTAGCGATCGCTGTAAGAGCCGTGCTTCTCAACGAGGCATGAGGCGGAGATAAAAGAGTAATTATCGGAAATCCGCAACTGTGGTTGTTCTTACAACTAAGAGTCACCAGTATGTTTGCGTGTTCAGAAATGGGTGAAGAATGAAGTGGGAAAGAATGAAAGGAGGGAATGTTAGTGACCCAAGAAAAAACCTCGATGGAAAATTACTGCTGGGAAACAGATTTCAGGAGAATTAACTTGCGCAAGGTCATTTCTCCACAGGGGAATGGTTCGGGTGTCCTGTGAATGATTGCTGCATGCTAGCCAATAGGAAAGTTTTAAATTAATTTTTAAAAAGGTCCACTTCCCCGGTGTCCTTTCTTTTCTACTACCTCTGGAGGGTGGTGGGCTAAAAGGGAGGTTAAAGCATTTAAGAACCATCATTAAAAATAGGCATTTGAAACAATTGGAGTTACAGGTATCATATCAAACGCAGGTCCTCATGTTTGCAAGGCAAGTACTAACTGTCCTATTAAACAGTAAACCTGTTTGGGATTTCTAGCTCTAGACTCTTCCTAAAGGTTCAAAGCACTAAACTCATGGTACTTTATTATAATATTAATAACAGATTTATATTGAAATGGAAATCGGCTGAAGTCAAGAGAGAGTTGTTTGAGATGGGGGGAACTTGAGGAGGAGCTGGGGGTCACAGCCTTTAGGGCCATAATAAAACCCTGTTCCAGGGGCAGTGGGCACCGTAGTGGGTGATGATGACTAGAATGCTGGAGACACGCGTGGACACTGTTGTGCTTTGAATGAGATGTCCCCCATAGGTTCATGCATTTGGACACTTAGATGCCAGGTGGTGGTACTGTTGGAGGAGGTTGTGAAACCTTTAGGAGGCAGAACTTTGCTGGAAGAATTATGTCATTAAGGGTTTATAATCTGAGGGTTTATAATCTCTACTTCCTGTTGGCTTTCTTAGCTTCCTATGTGTGGATACACATGTCATCGGCCAGCTTCCTACTCCTGCTGCCATGTTTTCCCCACAAGGATGGACTATTCTCCTTTGTAACAGTGTTTCTCAACTTGTGGGTTGTGAACAATCCATCTAAGATATCCTGTACAACGGACATCTACATTATGATTCATAACAGTAGAAAAACTGTAGTTATGAAGTAGCGACAAAATGACTTTATGGTTAAGGGACACCACAACATGAGGAAGTGTACTAAAGTGTTACAGTACACATCAGGAAAGGTTGAGAATCACTGCTCTGGAACCATGAGCTAAAAGAAACCCTCTCTTCCTTATGTTGTGTTTGGTCATGATATTTTCATCAGAGCAACAGCAAAGGAACTAGTGCAGACAACCAGACAGGAGGCTTCACAGCAACACGCAGGCAGATGGTGGCATGGGTCACAAAGTGAGGTGGGGCTAGAAGGAAACAGATGTATTTAAGATTATTAGGAGTGCTATGATTTGAGTGTGGTTCTCCCTCCCCTCAAAGACTTGGAAGCCTGGTCTTTAGTGTAGAGGTGTTAACAGTTGCAGGTATCTTTAAGAAGTGAAATGTGTTTGAATATGATTGGCCCAGGGAGTGGCATTATTGGAAGTATTGGCTTGTTGGAATAGGTATGGCCTTGTTGGAGTAGGTGTGGCCTTGTTGGAGTGGGTGTGGCCTTGTTGGAGTAGATGTGGTCTCATTGGAGTGGGTGTGGTCTCGTTGGAGGAAGTGTGTCTCTGTGGGGGTTGGCTTTGAGACCCTTCTCCTAGCTACCTGGAAGACAGTCTGCTCCTGGCTTCCTTTGGATGGAGTGGAGTTCACAGCTTCTCCAGTGCCATGCTTGTCTGGATCCTGCCATGCTTCCTACAATGATAATAATGGATGGAACCTCAGAATCTTATAAGCCAGCTCCAGTTAAATGTCCTTATAAGAATTGTCTTGGCCATGGTGTCTCTTCACAGTAATGGAAACCCTAAGACATGAAGTCCATCTACCATTAGAGGGCCGAATAGCTATGCACATGTGAGGAACACTAACCAGCTTTCGTATGCAAAATATTCTATTGGTTTTACTCTTGTATCTACCCATTTTTATTACTATGACTAAATATCTCAGGCTTGGTAATGTTATAAAGAAAATACTTCATTTAGCTCATAACTTCTAGAGATGAAAGGGCACAGAAAATGGAGTCAGGTCAGCTCCGGTGAGGACCTATGAAAGATAGTGTATAATCATGAGGAAACGCACCTGTGGTCTTTGAGTCAGAATGTCTCCCATCGACTCATATACTGGAATGTTTAGCCCCCAGTTATTGCCACTGTTTTCGAAAGATTAGGGTTGTTTAACACCAAGAGATGTGAAGCTGGGAGGGAGACATGGGATGAGGGTAGCTAGGATTTAGTTCTAGTGAGAGTTGTAAGAACAAGCCTGGTCCTAAGCTCATCCCTGTCTTTCTGGCCTGGGATAATGTCTTAGTTTCTTTTGTATTGCTATGAGAAGACATCATGGCCAAGGAATGTATAGAAAAGTTTATTGGGTGCTTACAGGTCAGAGGGTGTGACCATGACCATCAGGTAGGGAGAATGGCAGCAGACAGGCAGTTGGAACAGTAGCTGAGAGCTTGTATCTGACTCTCAAGCTTGAGGAAGGGAGGGAGGGGGAGAGGGAGGAAGGGAAAAAAGAAGGGAGGGAGGGAAGGAAGGAGGGAGGGAGGTAGGACAATGATATCACAGTCTCATGGGCTTTTAAGGCCAAGCATTCAGTATATGAACATATGGAGACCATTTCTAATTAGAAGACCACAGGTGGGCTTTCTCATGGTTATACACGTTATCTTTCCTAGGTTCTCACCAAAGCTGACCTGGTCCCATTTTCTGTGTCTTTGAGTCTCTAGAAGTATGAGCTAAATGAGTTATTTTTCTTTATAAAGTTACCAAGCCTGAAGTATTTAGTTACAGTAACAAAAATGGGTGCATACAAGAGTTAAATCAATAGGATATTTTGCATACAAAGTTGCTCTGTCTAGTAACACATACTTGTAATCTCCATTACACAGAGTCTGAGGCAGGAGGATTTTGAGTTCAAGTCAGTCTGGACTACTTAGTGAAATTCTTGTCACAATAAGTAAGTAAGCAAGCAAGTAAACAAACAAACAAAAGCACAAATACTTCTCATATTTAATAGTGCATTGTTTGTTCATTTACATTCGAACACATGTGTGCACGTGTGCATGTGTGTGCATGTGTATGTGTGTTCATGTGCATGCGTGTGTGTGTGTGTGTGTGTTTGTGTGCATGTGTGTGTGGGTGTGTGTGCATGTGTGTGTTGTGACACTGTTTCTGGGGGAGATGTGAAGAAATTTCTGCTGACCCCAGTTAGGGAACCAATGACAGAGCAGACCAAAGTAAGGATACTACTAAAGTCTAACTTGGTGAACTAGTTGATTTCATTGGGGTTAATTATAGGAATGTGGGTGAGAGGTTGCTTAGAGAACACAAAATGACTCAAAGACAGCTGCATCACCAAAGCCCACCCAGGAATGAGAGGTGGAACCCTGGAGTTCAGTGCCCCATCTATAGCCACTTAGCAGGTTAGAGGGTGTCCTTTCCACGTAACTCAGTTGGTCTGTGCCTCTTCTCAGAAGCTTGTCTTGTCTGAGAGTCTTCTAGGTATCTTATCTTCTCTGAGAGTGACTCTAGGCAGTCTTTTTTTTTAAATTAATTTATTTATTTACATCCTAAACTCTGCCCGTCTCCCAGTCTCCCCCTCACAGAGATCTTCCCCCATATACCCCTCCCCTTCTTCTATGAGAGGGTGAGGTCCTCCTGGTTATTCCCCCACCCTGGGTGCATCAAGTCTCTGTTTAGGCTTATAAATATTGCAGAGGAAGGGATTGAATGTGATTAAATCTATTCTGTTTCAGGAATTTCCTGATGTTGTTTTGAGTTGTATAGTTCTGTCTTCCCTTTAGGATGCAGTGTTCACCCTGAATCCCCTAGTATAACCTATTTCACTTCCTTGAAAATGTTCTGTCCTAAATGAATGTGTTGTTTCACTCTTGCCTTACATCCTATGTCTTAGGAGGTTTCCTTCCAACGTGGAATGTTTTAACCTCAGAGGTTTGTGTTGTGCCATCTCCCTAGGCCCAGCAGGGAGATGGGATTAATCAGAGTGAGATTAATAAGGCCGTCAAACAAGTGAGCCGGGTGTGTTCAGTATGGAAGGGAAGATTTGCAGGCCTGGACTGTTTCTTCTTTTGAGAGGCATTTGTTCATTTCACCTCCCAATTTCATACTGGAGTATCCATTTGGATTAAGACCTTCCAGTTCCACATATAGTCTGGGCCAGTGGTTTTTAATCTTCCTAAGGCTGTGACACTTTAAAATAGTTCCTCATGCTGTGCTGACCCCAACCATAAAGTTATTTTCATTGCTACTTCATAACTGTAATTTTGCTACTGTTATAAATGGCAATGTCATATCTGTGTTTTCCAATAATCTTACATGACCCCTGTGACAAGGTTGTTTGAACCCCCCTCCCCCAAAGGGATTATGACCCACAGATTGAGAACTTCTGGACATTAACCTATTCCTCAGTGATGCTGATAAAATATTCTTTTCTATCCTGGAGGCATCCCTGCCTCTCCAGTGATGGATCTCTTTGCTGTGTGGAAGCTTTTCATTGGCATAGCTCTGCTGGCCAACTCTTACTATTGTTTCTTGTTTGGGTTGCAAGTACTTACAGGTTAGACAGAGCCTTGCACTCACTGAGTGCCATATCTGAGCCTCATCACTGCCCCCAGCCTCGTCCCTCTTCTCTAAGGTGTGGATTTGACACCGCCTTATGGCCTCCCAGAGAAAGTGTCTTGCAGAGTCCCTGGAACTCAACCCTTGGGGAGCAGCTGACACCTCTGTAGGATTGTGCAAATGCCGCCTGGGAATATTGTGTAAGGCTGGGTGACAAATGGGGCTGTGTCAGCAACGATGGGGGCAGTGGCATGGGGCAAGGCATCGCTTGCAGAAAGACCATTTGCATCCCTGAGGGTGGTTTCTGAGAATCAACAAGCAGTCCTGTGCTCAGGGAAGGCAGTGCTGGAGCTTAAAAACGGGAGGCTCTACCTACAGGGAAAGCAGCCGGTGGGGTTCACCCTGAAGAATCTCCTAACAGCTTCTTGATTCTGGTCCTGGAGACCCCACCTTTGGAAAACTGCAGGAGTTAATATTAGGCCGCCCTGTCCGGGTTGTTTTCTAGCACATGACTCACATCTTTGTAAGGAACATTCTCGTTAGTGATCGTAGCTATGTTTCACAAAGCCCCTGTGAGTACTGAATCAGCGGACGTGGAACTGTGGCTCCTTTGGGAAATGACGCTTCTGACTACAATTCCACCAAATAATCCACACCCAGCCTTGTTTTCAGCTTCTGTTTAAAGGCACTTTACTTAGGACTTGGATCTCGTTGACCTGTTTACGGGTAAACAACATTGTAATGCGTGCCCGAACGAAGCTTATACGACGTGACGCTTGGCGTGTGTGCGCATGCGTCCATGCATTTGGTTTATGTGTACATGTGTGAATATGGAGGCTAGAGGTTGACGTCAGTTGGTCTCTTCTGTTACTCCTCATGTTACTTTTGACACAGTGTCTAAGTGAATAAGCTTACCAGATTGGTTAGACAGGCTGACCAATGAGCTCTGGGGAGGAAGCTCTGAGGATTCAGACTCAGTTGCCGGGTCTGGCTTTGATATGGGTGTTGGGGATCTGAATTCGGGCCCTCAGTTTCCTGATTGATACACCTCCTCGTCTCCCCTTTTATTAAGATTGTTCATTGGCAGTCTCATCCGGGTTTATGATATGTTCTGGTCACCCACCCACCCACCACCCCATATGCCCCTCCCATTCCAATCTATTGCCTTTTCGGGTTGTTGTCTTTCTGTTCTGTTACCCACTGAGCTTAACCAACGACGTCTGTGTGACCATTGGATTGGACCTAACGACTGGATCCTGGTGTGTTTATCAATGGACTCTCCATTCAAGACACTGACTCCCTGTAGGAGTCTATCAGGAGCTACTATTCATCAGGGAGGAGTAGGGTGCCACGAGTCCCTCCCCGATCCGTATCTGACTGTTGACCGGCTCAGTCTTGCGTAGGCCCAGAGGCAGGCTGCCTCAGCTGGTACGAGTTCATGATTACAACTGTCTTGTCCCGACGATGGCATTCCTTAGCCCTTTGCCTTATCTTCTGGTTCTTACCGTCTTCCACCCCCTCTTCCGCGGCGTTTTCCGGGCCTTCGGGGAGGTGGTAGAAATGTTTGGCTTAGCCCAGCCTTTTTCTTTCTTTCTTTTTTAAGGGAATGTTTCTCCTAGCCCAGGCTGACCTCGAGCTTACTGTGTATCTGAGGGTGAACTCTTGATCTTCCTACCTCCACCCAAATGCTGGCATGACCGATCTGTGTCAACCAACACACCTTGCAGTACGTTTTATTTTTTCCTCCAAGACACAACACGACTTTTTGGGTCAGAGACCTTGGACAGTGTTTCAGCACTAAGCATGGGATGTCATCCGAAACAGTGAAGCCACTATCCAAAAGCACGAGAAGTGCAAAACACAGACTGCCAGGAGAGCGCTTGTTCTCAGTTAGGATGCTGAAGCCAGGAGGAAGGGCCTCTTCTGCTTTGTCCCTGCTAGGGGAGCCTGTGGAGTCAGAATGGCTGGAAACTTTCAGTGCTCAGTGGCAGCAAATGACCTCACACACATCAGTATTGATTGGTGGTTATAAATTTTTTGGGGCATGCACAAATATGGGATCTGATCGGTGAGGATCAATCATCATTTCTTTACTAAGTTCCCTTGTGTTGAGGACTGGAGAGTTGGCTCTGTGGTTAAGAGTGTGTACTGCTCTTGGCAGAGGGTGGGAATTTAGTGCTCAGCTCCCAGCATCAACAAAAAGGTGGCTCACAACACCCTATTACTCCAGCTCTAGGGATCTGATGCCCTCTTCTGGCCTCTGGGGTCAACTGCATGCACATGCCCACAGACCTCGCAAAACAAGTACACATAATTAAACAACAAAACAACAACAAACAACAACAACAACACCCAAAAAACAAAAGGCAAGCAAGCAAACAGAAACTTCCCACAATTCCCTTAGGTTTCATGTACTCCTTCCTGATTGGTTTCCGGAAGAGACTGACAGGTGCTGATGTAGAAGTCTGATCCCTAGGAGTCCTGAGACTTTTCAAGTTGACCCTTGTTGAATCCATGGATTTAGATTCAAAGTGAGACGGCAAAAATCACTCGCCCCTCTTTGTCCGTGGATCTCAGGCCCTGGAATCTAGGGAGAACAGATCACAGAGTTCTTTGCTGGTGTTCAAGGTTACCAGAGCACACATGAGGCACTGAGCTACAACTGGACATGAACAGGGCCACTCGAGGGTCTCTCCCAAAAGAACACTGTGGCTGGGGGGGGGGGGGAGGAACAGATTGGAGAGCTTCACAAGGGCAGTGGCCATTTAAGCTGTGCCCACTGCTGCAACCTGCCTAGTTCAGGGCCTGGTACTTTGTGGTATGAGGACAGAAGCAGATGTCAGAGGCATTCTGCTAAGAGGGCAGGCGGTGGATGAAGCTTGGGCAAGCGACTTACCCTCTCTATGACTCAGTTTCCTCCACTGTAACATGGGACTGTTAATATCAGCGTATGTTACTGCTCAAGTTCTGATAGGCAGCGACTGTGCTACAGCCCTTCTGCTGATATATTCATCTGTTATTACCACAACCGGTTAAAAATGGGTGCTATAATATTCATTTTACAGGCCTGAAAGACTGAGGTCAGAGAAGGGCAGGGACTTGCCCAAGGCCGCACAGCTTGAAACCAGCAGCTGGGATTTAAATCCTAACAATTTGACTTCGAGGAGACTCTAGGTTTTGCGGTGTGATTGACGTACAGTAGGTGGATAATAATGATAATATATTTTAATTATACTTCTGTTAGAGGGCGTTTGGAGGGAAGGTTAGTCAGAGGGAAGGGAGGGCCGTTTATCTGGGGGCATCCGCTCCAGCTGCCCAGGGCCAAGGCTAGCTGTGATCACTTGGAGGAGGTATTGGTTCGGCTGCACGGTGGTGGTGTGCGAGGGTCCCAGTCGTTGATCAGGCGCTTCGCCTGCTCATAGCACACGTGCGGGTGGAGCTGGCGTAGGCGCAGACGCACCACATCATAGTCCACATCGTGTCCTATCTTTTTGCAGTTGAGGCTCCAGGCGAGGTTGTCGTGTGTTGTACGGAGTTCTTTTAAGTTCTTTTCCATTTGCAAGTTGTGGCGGGTTAGCAGGTCAGTACCCTAGAAAGGGAGGGGGCAGATATCTTGATGGGGAAGGGCAAAGCCTTGGCGAAGAAGCTGCCAGGTTGAGCTGGGGGCGCGGCGGGGGGGGGGCAGACCCTGGCAAAGAGAGCAGGGCCCTTACAGTGGAGGGACTGTTCTTTAATAGAGAGACAGCGCCTGTCTGAGCGGGATCAGGGCTTGTGGAGAAGGGGCGTGGCCGCGCTTGGGAGGGGCGTGGGCATTCTGGGGGAGGGGTGCGGCTTTTAGGAAGTAGTGGAGCTCGCAAAGTCATTCTGGGGAGGGTCAAGGCAGAGCTTGGAGGGAAAAAAGCTGGGCCAGGTTTGCCAGAAAACCAAAACAAAACAAAAAAGCAAAACAAAACACAAATACTAAATGGCTGAGATGGCTGAGGGAGGGATGTTCTTACAGCACTAAGAATGGTAGAACACGTGTGAGCAATTTATGTTAAGAGTTTCTGAGTTGTGGGAAGGCCAAACCGTGAATGGTGAGGCCCAGCAACTTGAAAAGCCTGATGTCAGAGGCCGATTGGCAGTGAGCAGTTTTCCCTTGGTCTCGTGTGCTTGGGGAAGGCAGCTTTTACGGATATGATCTCACCTAGGGGGATGTGGAGGGGACATACCTGGGCAAGGCGAGTAGCTTCCGGCAGCTGGGTGCCCACATGTCTCTGATACATGCGAACCAAGGGTCTGTTCAGTTTCTCTCGCGCCTCCAGGTCTCTTTTCAACAAAGGACCCTGGCAAAGTGTGTTTTGGGGAGCAGTGAGGCCGAGCCTACCATATACCTGCCCCTTCCCAAATATTATTCTCCCTCAAACCTTACCTTGATGAGGCCCCGTGTGACATACATTTCTTGATTGAATTTCATGCACCGGTGGATAGTCCCCCTCATTAGCCCTAAAGTCATGGTCATTCTTTCCTGGAGATTGGGGGGTACAGGGGTTTCGTTCTGGGCCACTGTTCCCTCCTTCCCCAACCACTCCAGCAGTAACCATTCTCCGGAGCCCAGCCAGGCAGTGTGGGCACCTTCAACTCCAAGGTCTCGCGCATCTTCTGTGCCAGAGAGTTGCATACACGATCGCTTATCTCCTGTTGTTGATTCTGAATGTCCACCTCGTTCTTCGCCAGCTCGGCTAAGATGTCCTTGGACTCCATCAACAAGCGCTTGGCTTCAAACAAGGCCTTAGCACAGGCTGTGAAAGCACAGGGTGTACACGGGGGCTACAGGCCTCTCCTTGTCTTCCTTTGTCTCTCCTCCCCTTCTCCCCTCTCTATGGTGGTGGGCCAGCGGTGAAGGACCATGGGTTGGGAGAAAGGCCAGGAAAGGGCTCGTAAGCGAGGACAATCTAAATAGTGCCTTGGGTTGGCTTCTTTTGAAGTAGAACCTGTGAATGAATGGGTGCTGTCGGGAGTGTCCAGGGAAAGAGGCCAGGCCAGGCTGTTACTCGAGTAATGGTTTACGGAGCATAGCTTTAGCAGACACCTTTCTGTGGTGCCTACCTGGGGTGTATGCGCCCACGGGGTCAGGAGGAGGCGTTTTCAAGCCCTGAGTTCGAGGAGTTGGGGGTCGGGTGATGTCTACCCACGAGTGGCGGCCAGCCTGCTCCAGAACCTTGTCCAGCGGCTGGTTCATGAGTCCCACAGCTTGCAGCCTTTCCTGACAGTAGAAGTCCAGAGTGTCCCTGCAGGAGGCCAGAGCCTGCGGGCCAAAGAAACAAGGCAGAAAGTAAGCTTGAATGTAGCAGGGAAGAAAAAAGGCAGAAAGTAAGCTTGAATGTAGCGGGGCAGGGCTAAACCCTTCGTAAAGCTCTTGGGCCTTTAAGCTGACTCAGCTCTTCGTTGTATTGAGGCCCGACTTCATCAGATAGAAGTCTTTTTGCACACATATGTCCTTGCAAACATACGTACCTAGATGATGCAGTCTTTTAGTAACTCATGCATTTTCCTGGTGCCTCTTGGTACCCTGAACCAAGATAATAGTTCTGCATGTTTTCTGAAGGGGTTAGCAAACCAAAGCCATACAGACTGCTGGCCCGCTTTAATTTTTATTATTACTATTTTTTTTTTTCTGAGACAGTTTCTCTCTGTAGCCCTGGCTGTCCTGGAACTCTCTCTCTGTAGACTGGGCTAGCCTCAAACTAATAGAAGTTCACCAGACTCTGCTTTCTGAGTGCTGGGATTAAAGGTGTGTGCCACCATCCCCTGGCTATTTATTTTAATCAGGACACAGTTGTAAACCTATTCCCGGACACACCCAGTCTGATGACTTTAAGCTGCTCTGGCCTCCTTGAGTAGTTATAACGGGGCATACAGAACACAAGGCTGAAGACATTTGTCATTTGACATTAAGAGAAAGCCTGCTGAGGGCTGGTAAAATGGCTTTAGCAGGTGAAGGGGGCTGCAGCTAATCCTGAAGACATGAGTTTGATACCCAGTATCCATATAATGAAAGGAAAGAACCTACATGGGAACCTTACAACTGTTGGTCATTTCAGCTCAATGAAGAATTGACACTACTGGTTTCTTGGGGGCACCTGCACTGCACACACACACCCTTCCAATATACGCATAATTAAAATAATCAAAAGTGATTCTGTGACGTAACTCAGTGTGTCCAATCCAAGGTGCTTCGAAAAATGTCTTCCCTAAATGGATCCTAATACTTGTGTGCCAGAGACTGTGCTGAGTGGAGATTTGGTGCTTGGCTAACAGGGACGAAATGGTCAGATCCAATTTCCACCAAGAGAAATCTATAGACAGGCTTGACTAGCAGCTGGGTATCAAGAGAATGGGGCTATTTGTTTATTCACTGTTTTTAAAAATGTTTTTATTAGTATATCTTACTTTTACACAATGAGTTTTATTATGACTTTTTTTTTCAGAGCTGTACACAATGCAGTTCGACCATATCCATCCCTGCTTAGGTCAGAGCCCTTTGTGTATTAGGCATCCAGGGGTCCCTCTCCAGGTACCCCCTAACCTTGAGCAAGGCCTCCGATCTTTCCATGTCTTTCTCCATTTTTCTCTTCATGGACTTCAGTTCCTCTCTCTCCCAGACAAGCATGCTGTCGGCCTTGTCTGGGATCTAGAAAGAAAGGGGAGAATTACTCTCAGGAGAAGGCTGGGAGGCGATTTTATCTTTTAGAGTAGAGAGGACTCCCACATCCTATGAACTGCAGCGCTTACAGGGGGAGGAGTTTTGTTCCTTTGGGGAGGCAGCGGGGGTGGTGGGGTGGTGGGGGATGGGTTGAATGCGTGGGGGAGTGAGGGTGTGTCTTTCCAGGAGGTGTGCCTATGACTTGCACAGGGAGCTGTTTACTGGCTTTTTAAAGTTTGCCATTTGGGCGAGGCGGCCTGCCCAGTGAGCTTCCGGGATACCTGTTTCCTGCCCTCACTGTTGGGGCTAAAGGCCCTCTCAGCACAAACCACCGATTCCGGCTTTTGTGTGGATGCAGAGGATTCAAACTTAGGTCTTTGTATTCACACAGCAAGGGTTCTAACTCACTGAGCTCTCTCTCCAGCTCAGGAATGACTTATTTATTTGTTGTTTGTTAGTTTGTTTGTTTTGTGTGGATTCTTTTGGTTTGAGGCCCAAGGAATCATCAAGTGCTCTTCTTAACCAGGTCTGAGGGCGTGTTTCATCCTTGAAATTGAGGCATCATGGCCTCTTGGCAGAGGCAGATTCTGTGAGTCTGGGAACTTCTTGGAGCAGGGGCAGAAGTGATGTGATACTCAAACTTGGGTTTGCGAATTTCCCTCTCTGGAAAGATTTTTATGCAATGTGACTTGGGGTGGGGGGCTGTCTACCCTCGTAGCTGGGAGGATTTCAAACAGTTTGTCTATTGGGAAAAGGCATCTGGGCTGTCCTTTTGGAAGTACCCTGATAGGAACGAAGACATTCGAAAGAGACACTAAGACCTTCAATCTGATCCCAGGAAACAGGAATTCACTCCAGATATCCCCCATAGGAGAGGGAAAAGGCCTGATGCCAGCTGGAGGAGAAACTTTCATCCCAGAAGGATGGCCACCTTGCTCCAGAGACTGAGCCTAGACAAAAGGTCAGCGATGGGCAGGACCACGCCTTAACTCGCACAGCTTAGATGTGCATAGTGTGGCACCCTCTTTAAACTTTATTCTCTCTCAGGACAATGAAAATGGATAGAAGAGGGTCATCTCTTTGTCCTTCTTCGTGATATGGTCTCATTTGTTAAATAACCTATTCTGTTTTTTACTATTAATTTGGCTGTTCTACTTGGCATATAGAGGATGGATGGCCGAACCTGTTTTCTTGGAGGCACAGGCTGTGACCTCACTTTTGGTAACAATTTTGGGGGAACTCAGGCTTAGGAACTTGGGAGGTATAGCTACCCTATCCTGGGGGTGTCCTCGCTGGAGATGGAGCATAGGGCGTGTTGTCTAGCTGCAGAAGGAAGCATCAACCTGTGCCTCTGGTGTGGTGGCGGGGAGGGTCGCACCTTCTCACATTTGGGTCGGTAGCCCCGCAACTTGACGCTTTGCTCATTGATGAGCAGGCCCTTGCGCACCTCGCTGAGCCTGCGGTCAGTGGCCTCTCGCTGGCGCAGCAGCAGCCGCAGCTGCCCATTGATCTGGTGCTGCGCGCGGCCCAGGCGGGCGGCGGTGAGGCGCGCCCCGCGCGCGTGCGCGTGCACCACCTCGGCGGTTTGCTGGGCACGCGCGTCGCGGTGCATAGGCAGCGGTAGGCGCGCGTACCAGGCCGGGGGTTTCATCTTCCCTTTCCATAGCGTGACGCCTTCGCCGGGAGGTGGCTTTTCCACGGTGCCGCCCCCTTTGAGCATCTCCACTCGAAAGCGCCAGGGTTCCATGTAGGCGGCACGGCCCAAGTGGTGCGCCACGTTTGGGTCCAGCACACTGTCCTTGGGCTGCCACATGGTCACTGCCTCCTTCCCACAGCGATCGGTCAGAAGGTGTGCCTTGCGGGACGTGGCCTTGGCCGCCTGGTGCCATTCTGGAGCTCCAACACGCGAGTCCTGGTCCCGGTCGGTGGAAGGGAGCAACACAGGCATGGTTCCTAACTTGGTACCCGGATTTGGCCCACGATCCCCTCGGAGAATGAACAGGGGTTCACCCACCCCTAACCACACACCACTCTTTCCTGGTGGCTAGAATGAGTGCGCCCAGAGCTCCCTTGGCAACCAGGACAACCTCAGAGACTGCGTTCCAGGGGCGGGGGATGGGAACGGCAAGCTGGAGAACTAGGCCTGGAAATTCAGCCGCTTTTGCAGAGTTCCCTCTCTCGTTTCTCTTGATTTTGGAAAGATGTCAACCAACCTATACCTCGGTCTTGCATTTGGAACATCCTAAGGAATTCACGAACTAGTACTAATATTAGTAGTTTTGAAGTATACACGAATACCATATTTGTGTGTGTTTGTTGGTGAGAAGGAATTGTGCAGTAATTAGTTCATCTTGATAGGTTCCGGGATCAAACTCAGACACTTGGGTTTGGGAAGTGCCTTCGGCTGAGTCATCCTGTGTGTTTGTATACTCTTGAACAGTAAAACAAACAAACAACCCCCCACCCCAAATGCTGAATTAAGAATAATTCCTGGGCTGGAGAGATGGCTCAGTGGTTAAGAGCACATATTGTTCTTCCTGAGAACCTGACTTCCATTACTACCACCCACACCAGGTGGTTTACAACTGACTTTAACCCAGGGGAATCTGATATCTCGCACCTCTGTAGGCCCTTGCATTTATGTGCACCGATCCACCCCCCACCGCCACATAATTAAAAAAATAAAAATAAATCTTTTTTTAAAAAGACTACAATTCCTGTAGCTGGGGAGATGGCTCAGCTGGTGAAGTACCTTGCAAACACAACATCTGAATTTGATTTGCAGAACATACATGAAAACATGCCAGGCTGACTTGGTGGTGAGGTTGTAATCTTAGCATCGAGTCTATTCTAAAATGAGGATTTCTGGGCTGGCCGGTCACTAGATGACCCGTCCAGCTCCTGGGTAGTGAGAGACTCTGCCTCAAAAATGGTGGAAGAGCTACTTGAAGAGAGACACATGAAGTTTTATGCACCTTAAACAAACAAACCAAAACACTGCGATTCCATTTAAAATACCATCAAAAAGATTAAAATATGCAATATTCTTAGGATAGTCTAAGTTCTTTCTCACCTCAAAGTTTAGAACTTTTTCCTTCTTGTAGAATTCTCCTTTGCTGACTTCAAGGTTTACTTCAGTTTGGTCTTCAGAACCCAGCTTGTGTATCTTAAAGGAGTCTTTCTCTACTGTGACCACGGGTAGCTTTACCCTCTGATTGCACAGGGTTTTAGTGCAAGCCACCAAAACTAAGAAGAAGATGGTCTTTTAGATGACAGTCACAAAAGAAAAAAAGAAAAATGCCCAAGTCAATGCTTTAGACAATGGAAGCAAACAACAAAGATCAACCAACCAAAGACTCAAAGAAAGAAGAAGAACCAAAGGCTGGAGTCTTTTCAGAAGGGGAGATGAAATAGATACCAGAAGTGGATGGAGGGAAAGGAACTGGGTGAGGGGGTGGAGAAGAGTGGGGGAGGGGATCAGATGTAGGAAGAGCTGGGGAGAGATAAATCATCTGTGGGTGTTTGGGGGGGCATCTCTAGGATATGCCAGAGACCTGGGACTGGGGGAGAGCCCAAGGTGGCTATAGTGATGACTCTAGTTGGAACTCCTAACAGCGGGTGACATGGATCCGGAAATGGCCACTTCCTGTAGTCAGGCAGGACCACCAGGATAAGGACAGCAACCCACCCACAAAACCTTCAACCTAAAATGTGCCCTGCCTACAAGATGTTCAGGGACAAAGATGGAGTGGAGACTGAGGGAAAGGCCAACCAATGACTGCCTCATCCCATGGGCAAGAACCAATCTCTGACACCATGATACTCTGTTATGCTTGCAGACAGGAGACTCGCATAACTGGGCGCTGAGAGGCTCCACCCAGCAGTCAATGGACACAGCCCAAATATTAGATGGAGCTCGGAGAGTCTTGCGGAAGGGTTGGGGGAAGAATCGAGGAACCCAAAGGGGGTAGGGACTCCAGAGAAAGACCAACAGAGTCATAAAACCTGGAACATTGGGGGCTCCCAGAGACCAAATCACCAACCAAAGAGCAAGCATGAACTGGACCTACGTCCACACATATGTGGCAGATGTGGAGCTTGGTCTTCATGCAGGTCCCCCAAAACCTGGAGCAGGGACTGTTTCTGAGTTTGTTGTCTTCCCGTGGATCCTATTCCCTTAACTGGGCTGCCTTGTCTGACCTCAGTGAGTGGATACACCGAGTACTGCAGTGACTGATGCACTGCAGTGGACAGGTGGGTGGGTGGGGGTAGGGAGTAGGGCGGGGAGTGAAGAGGTGGGAGAGGGAAGTTGGGGTAGGGAGTTGTGATACCCAGGGGTACTCTCCCTTCTCAGAGGAGAAGGGGAAGGGATAGGGAGGGGCTATGGGGTGGGACTGGGAGAAGATGGGGACTGATATTGGGATGTAAGGTGGATTAAAAAAAAAAAAAAGATCAGGTTTTTATCTGGATCCCCAACCTCACTGGGCCCAACCTGCAGCTAACTGCTCCCAAACCCCTTGGGAGATAGAGCTCACTGCCCGGACAGGTGGGCACTCCTGAGGCTGCAGAGCTGGAGAGACTACCAATACTGCCTACCCCTGCCCACATCCCTGGCCCAAGAGGAAACTGTATACAGCCTCTGGGAACCGAAAGATAGGGGCACTGGAGCTGCAGGTCACCCCCCTCCCCACGCTCCAGACACTGCCCGGACCTGAAGGGACCAGATCAACAGTTCTCTGCGCCCAAATCCCGTGGGAGGGAGAGCTAAACCTTCAGAGGGTCAGACACGCCTGGGAAGCCAGAAGAGACTATACTCTGCCCACATTTCTGACTCCAGAGGAAAACACCTAACGCCGGTGCACAGGGGCTCCCGGAAAAGGCAGCACAGGCCCTCCTGGTTGCCACCGTCACGGAGAGCTTGAAAGCAGTTCCCCACGAGCAACTTGAGCCGCGGGACCACAGGTAAGACCAACTTTTCTGCTGCAAGAGACCTGCCTGGATGACTCAGGACACAGGCCCACAGGAACAGCTGAAGACCAGTAGACAGGAAAGACTACACGTCCGAAAGCAGAACACTCTGTTCCCATAACTGGCTGAAAGAAAACAGGAAAACAGGTCTACAGCACTCCTGACACACAGGCCTGTATGACGGTCTAGCCACTATCAGAAATAGCAGAACAAAGTAATACCAGAGACAATCTGATGGTGAGAGACAAGCACAGGAACCCAAGCAACAGAAACCAAGACTACATGGCATCATCGGAGTCCAATTCTCCCACCAAAGCAAACACCGAATATCCAAACACACCAGAAAAGCAAGATCTAGATTTAAAATCATATTTGATTATGATGCTGGAGGACTTCAAGAAAGACATGAAGAACTCCCTTAGAGAAATGCAGGAAAACATAAATAAACAAGTAGAAGCCTATAGAGAGGAATCACAAAAATCCCTGAAAGAATTCCAGGAAAACACAATCAAACAGTTGAAGGAATTAAAAATGGAAATAGAAGCAATGAAGAAAGAACACAGAGAAACAACCCTGGATATAGAAAACCAAAGGAAGAGACAAGGAGCCATAGATACAAGCATCACCAACAGAATACAAGAGATAGAAGACAGAATCTCAGGAGCAGAAGATTCCATAGAAATCATCAATACAACTGTCAAAGATAATGTAAAATGGAAAAAGCTACTGGTCCAAAACATACCGGAAATCCAGGACTCAATGAGAAGATCAAACCTAAGGATAATAGGTATAGAAGAGAGTGAAGACTCCCAGCTCAAAGGACCAGTAAATATCTTCAAGAAAATCATAGAAGAAAACTTCCCTAACCTAAAGAAAGAGATGCCCATAAGCATACAAGAAGCCTACAGAACTCCAAATAGATTGGGCCAGAAAAGAAACTCCTCCCGTCACATAATAGTCAAAACACCAAATGCACAAAATAAAGAAAGAATATTAAAAGCAGTAAGGGAAAAAGGTCAAGTAACAAATGAAGGCAGACCTATCAGAATCACACCAGACTTCTCACCAGAGACTGTGAAAGCCAGAAGATCCTGGACAGATGTCATACAGACCCTAAGAGAACACAAATGCCAGCCCAGGTTACTGTATCCTGCAAAACTCTCAATTAACATAGATGGAGAAACCAAGATATTCCATGACAAAACCAAATTTACACAATATCTTTCTACAAATCCAGCCCTACAAAGGATAATAAATGGTAAAGCCCAACATAAGGAGGCAAACTACACCCTAGAAAAAGCAAGAAACTAATCATCTTGGCAACAAATCAAAGAGAAGAAAAGCACACAAACATAACCTCACATCCAAATATGAATATAACAGGAAGCAATAATCACTATTCCTTAATATCTCTCAACATCAATGGACTCAACTCCCCAATAAAAAGACATAGACTAACAAACTGGATATGCAATGAGGACCCTGCATTCTGCTGCCTACAGGAAACACACCTCAGAGACAAAGACAGACACTACCTCAGCGTGAAAGGCTGGAAAACAACTTTCCAAGCAAATGGTCTGAAGAAGGAAGCTGGAGTAGCCATTCTAATATCAAATAAAATCAATTTTCAACTAAAAGTCATCAAAAAATGTAAGGAAGGACACTTCATATTCATCAAAGGAAAAATCCACCAAGATGAACTCTCAATCCTAAATATCTATGCTCCAAATACAAGGGCACCTAAATACATAAAAGAAACCTTACTAAAGCTCAAAACACACATTGCACCTCACACAATAATAGTAGGAGATTTCAACACCCCACTCTCATCAATGGACAGATCATGGAAACAGAAATTAAAGACACAGACCGACTAAGAGAAGTCATGAACCAAATGGACTTAACAGATATTTATAGAACATTCTATCCTAAAGCAAAAGGATATACATTCTTCTCACCACCTCATGGTACTTTCTCCCAAATTGACCATAGAATTGGCCATAAAACAGGCCTCAACAGATACAGAAAGATAGAAATAATCCCATGCGTCCTATCAGACCACCACGGGCTAACGCTGGTCTTCAATAACAATAAGGGAAGAACGTCCACATATACATGGAAGTCGAACAATGCTCTACTCAATGATAACCTGGTCAGGGAAGAAATAAAGAAATAAAAGACTTCTTAGAATTTAATGAAAATGAAGGTACAACATACCCAGACTTATGGGACACAATGAAAGCTGTGCTAAGAGAAAAACTCATAGCTCTGAGTGCCTGCAGAAAGAAACAGGAGAGTGTAGTGAGCCATATTGGATTTGGGCCTGGCCGCTTTGTAACTGTATGGCCACAGTTAAGATTACTGCCATAAAGTCATGGGATTGTTGGACAGAGGCCTCTCCCATGTATTTACGGCACAGGAAGAAAAGACAAAGTAGTAAACAGCGGGTGTCTCCACTGCATGACCTCTGCTGAGCCCGGCTGATGCATGTGGAACTGACACAACCGGACCACACCTGGGTGGTGGTCAATTTACTTCTGCCTTTTACTTCCTCAGCCTTTATCCTTGAGATTTAGGCTGGTCTTCTCGGATTTCTCCCTAATTAATTCAGGTCTCCTAGTCCGTCTTTTGTTACTGAAGTCAGGAGCCAGGTAGTCACGAGCTAGGGTTTCCCACTGTGCTTCCCAGATATTTTCTACCTGGAGAACTTGGGTATATAAGTGGTAAATAAAGCTACAGGAGATTCTTCCTCCTCTCTCTTCCTCTCTTCCTCTCTTCCTCTCCTGGCTTGACACGATAACCTGTGTGTGTGTGTGCGCGTGTTTCTTTCATCCCGTAGGCTTTCGCCCGATTCTCGGTACCGTGTCCGTGCTGGCCCTGACAGGAGAGATCATATGTCACCAGCTTGACAGCACACCTAAAAGCTCTAGAACAAAAAGAAGCAAATACACCCAGGAGGAGTAGAAGGCAGGAAATAATCAAACTCAGAGCTGAAATCAGCCAAGTAGAAACAAAAAGGACCATAGAAAGAATCAACAGAACCAAAAGCTGGTTCTTTGAGAAAATCAACAAGATAGATAAACTTAGCCAGACTAACGAGAGGACACAGAGAGTGTGTCCAAATTAACAAAATCATAAATGAAAAGGGAGACATAACTACAGAATCGGAGGAAATTCAAAAAATCATCAGATCCTACTACAAAAGTCTATATTCAACAAAACTTGAAAATCTGCAGGAAATGGACAATTTCCTAGACAGATACCAGGTACCGGAGTTAAATCAGGAACAGATAAAACATTTAAACAACCCCATAGCTCCTAACGAAATAGAAGCAGTCATTAAAAGTCTCCCAACTAAAAAGAGCCAGGTCCAGATGGGTTCAGTGCAGAATTCTATCAGACCTTCATAGAAGACTTCATACCAATACTATCCAAACTATTCCACAAAATTGAAACACATGGAGCGCTAACGAATTCCTTCTATCAAGCCACAATTAATCTTATACCTAAACCACACAAAGACCCAACAAAGAGAACTTCAGACCAACTTCCCTTATGAATATTGACGCAAAAATATTCAATAAAATTCTGGCAAACCGAATCCAAGATCACATCAAAACAATCATCCACCATGATCAAGTAGGCTTCATCCCAGGCATGCAGGGATGGTTTAATATACGGAAAATCACCAACGTGATCCATTATATAAACAAACTGAAAGAACAAAACCACATGATCATTTCATTAGATGCTGAGAAAGCATTTGAAAAAATTCAAAACCCCTTCATGATATAAGTCCTGGAAAGAATAGGAATCCAAGGCCCATACCTAAACATAGTAAAAGCCATATACAGCAAACCAGTCGCTAACATTAAACTAAAGGGAGAGAAACTTGAAACAATCCCACTGAAATCAGGGACTAGACAAGGCTGCCCACTCTCTCCCTACTTATTCAATATAGTTCTTGAAGTTCTAGCCAGAGCAATCAGACAACAAAAGGAGATCAAGGGGACACAGATTGGAAAAGAAGAAGTCAAAATATCACTATTTGTAGATGATATGATAGTATATTTAAGTGATCCCAAAAGTTCTACCAGAGAACTACTAAAGCTGATAAACAACTTCAGCAAAGTGGCTGGGTATAAAATTAACTCAAATAAATCAGTAGCCTTCCTCTACACAAAAGAGAAACAAGCTGAGAAAGAAATTAGGGAAATGACACCCTTCATAATAGTCCCAAATAATATAAAGTACCTCGCTGTGACTTTAACCAAGCAAGTAAAACATCTGTATGATAAGAACTTCAAGCCTCTGAAGAAAGAAATTGAAGAAGACCTCAGAAGATGGAAAGATCTCCCATGCTCATGGACTGGCAGGATTAATATAGTAAAAATGGCCATTTACCAAAAGTGATCCACAGATTCAATGCAATCCCCATCAAAATACCAATCCAATTCTTCAAAGAGTTAGACAGAACAATTTGCAAATTCATCTGGAATAACAAAAACCCAGGATAGCTAAAACTATCCTCAACAATAAAAGGAGTTCTGGCGGAATCACTATCCCTGAACTCAAGCAGTATTACAGAGCAATAGTGATAAAAACTGCATAGTATTGGTACAGAGACAGACAGATAGATCAGTGCAATAGAATTGAAGACCCAGAAATGAACCCACACAGCATGGTCACTTGATTTTTGACAAAGGAGCCAAAACCATCAAATGGAAAAAAGATAACATTTTCAACTAATTTTGCTGGTTCAACTGGAGGTCAACATGTCGAAGAATGCAGATCGATCCATGCTTATCACCCTGTACAAAGCTTAAGTCCAAGTGGATCAAGGACCTCCACATCAAACCAGATACACTCAAACTAATAGAAGAAAAAGTGTGGAAGCATCTCAAACACATGGACACTGGAGAAAATTTCCTGAACAAAACACCAATGGCTTATGCTCTAAGATCAAGAATTGACAAATTGGATCTCATGAAACTGCAAAGCTTCTGTAAGGCAAAGGACACTGTGGTTAGGACAAAATAGCAACCAACAGATTGGGAAAAGATTTTTACCAATCCTACAACAGATAGAGGCCTTATATCCAAAATATACAAAGAACTCAAGAAGTTAGACCACAGGGAGACAAATAACCCTATTAAAAAATGGGGTTCAGACTAAACAAAGAATTCACAGCTGAGGAATGCCGAATGGCTGAGAAACACCTAAAGAAATGTTCAACATCTTTAGTCATAAGGGAAATGCAAATCAAAACAACCCTGAGATTTCACCTCACACCAGTGCGATTGGCTAAGATCAAAAACTCAGGTGACAGCAAATGCTGGCTGCGGATGTAGAGAAAGAGGAACACTCCTCCATTGTTATTGGGATTGTAGACTGGTACAACCATTCTGGAAATCAGTCTGGAGGTTCCTCAGAAAATTGGACATTGAACTACCTGAGGACACAGTTATACCTCTCTGGGGCATATACCCAAAAGATGCCCTAACATATAACAAAGACACGTGCTCCACTATGTTCGTCGCAGCCTTATTTATAATAGCCAGAAGCTGGAAAGAACCCAGATGCCCTTCAAAGAGGAATGGATACAGAAAATGTGGTACATCTACACAATGGAATATTACTCAGCTATCAAAAACAATGACTTTATGAAATGCATAGGCAAAAGGATGGGACTGGAAAATATCATCGTGAGTGAGGTAACCCTATCACAGAAAAACACACATGGTATGCACTCATTGATAAGTGTCTATTAGCCCAAATGCTTGAATTACCCTAGATGCACAGAACACATGAAACTCAAGAGGGATGACCAAAATGCAAATGCTTCACTCATTCTTTTAAAGGGGAACAAGAATACCCTTGGGAGGGAATAGGGAGGCAAAGTTTAGATCAGAGGCAGAAGGAACACACATTTAGAGCCTGCCCCACATGTGGCCCATACATATACAGCCACCCAATTAGATAAGAGGAATGAAGCAAAGAAGTGCAGGCCGACAGGAACTGGATGTAGATCTCTCCTGAGAGACACAGCCAGAATACAGCAAATACATAGGTGAATGCCAGCAGCAAACCACTGAACTGAGAACGGGACCCCTGTTGAAGGAATCTTAGAAAGGACTGGAAGAGCTTGAAGGGGCTTGAGACCCCATATGAACAACAATGCCAAGCAACCAGAGCTTCCAGGGACTAAGCCACTACCCAAAGACTATACATGGACTCACCCTGGGCTCCAACCTCATAGGTAGCAATGAATATCCTAGTAAGAGCACCAGTGGAAGGGGAAGCCCTTGGTCCTGCCAAGACTGAACCCCCAGTGAACATGATTGTTGGGGGGAGAGCAGTAATCGGGGGAGGATTGGGAGGGGAACACCAGTATAGAAGGGGAGGAGGAGGGGTTAGGGGGATGTTGGCTGGGAAATCGGGAAAGGGAATAACAATCGAAATGTAAATAAGAAATACTCAAGTTAATAAATATAAAAAAAAAGGAAAAAAAAGGGACAAAAAAAAGAGCTAAAGCCAAACTGCCGCCATCATCAGATAAAACACTCGAATACAAAACCAAAAACCAAAAATCAAAACCAGACATGTTAAAGAAAAAACACATGCAAATATGTAAAAACAAAAACAAAAACCAAACTCCACTCCCCTCCCCCCCAAGAAAACAAACAAACAAAAACCAAAAACCAAAAAACAAAAATTCCCCAAACCCTCAAACCTGCTTCCCTGAGCTAATTTACCTTGTACCTCTAACTTCAGCCTCTTCCTCACTTTTGGGTTTCTCTGATGTGTTGGGTAGTTCTTGCCCCAGGGCCTTTGTTCTTTCTGTGTTCTTTGACTGGCTCTCTTTCTCTTAGTATTTTAAAATCTACCTGAGTTTTTAGTATCTGCTAGATTGGTCGCAGTTACGTCCCTTATGTTAAAGCTTAGTCCTTCGCATGGCAGAAGACACCTCAAGAAGTGGATCCTAGTCAAATGTAGTAAGAGAATTGACGTCGCCCTTGGAAGGAATAAATGCAGCTCTCATGTGATCTTGACTAGTTCAATTTTTTAAAATTCATTTTTGATTATGTACCTGGGCATGTACGTTCAGTGCCTGCAGAGGCCACAAGAGGGCACTGTGAGCCACAATCCTAGGAACTGAACTGGGCAAGGGAAGTTAGAGCTCTTCCCGCTGAGTTGTCTCTCCAGCTCCTTAATTTATATATTTATCATCATGGAATGAACGTATGGACAAGCTCTTCCCCAAGCAGGAGCTGCTGAGAGGGTTTCAGGGGAGGCTGCTCACTTGGGACGCACTCTGGACTCAGCCGTTATCCTTTGCTTCCTCTATGTCCTACATTCTCCGCTCCTTTTTAATTTTAGTATTTTCGTTTTTTGAGAACTTCACATATGAGTTCTGTATTTACATAATTTCCAACTCTCTCCCTTTCAACTCTTCCTACACTCCTCAAATTCATGACTTCTTAAATTCTCTCTCTCTCTCTGTCTCTCTGTCTCTCTGTCTCTCTCTCTCTCCCTCCCTACCTCCTCTCCTCTCCTCTCCTCAATCCGTTTAGTGTTGCTTGTATGTACATGTGCTTAAGTAAGAGCCTAAGGACCAGGATTCTTACTGCTAAATAGTCCCTTCTAGACGTGACAGAGAAGCTGAACTCATGAGGACTTTCTTTTCCTTTCTTCTTTCTTTCTTTCTTTCTTTCTTTCTTTCTTTCTTTCTTTCTTTCAATTAGTAGCTGAAGAGATGACTTCAGTGGTTAAGGCCTTTTGTAGAGGAACTGATTTGTGAGTGTGGTAGCTCACAAAGGTCTGAAATTCCAGATCCAGGGAGTCCAACGCTCTCTTCTGGCCTCCAAGTGCTCCTGCACTCACATCCATACGGAACCTGTCACCTACACACACACACACACACACACACACACACACACACACACACACCACAAACAACACACACACACAAACGCACATACACCACAAATCACACACACACACACATACACCACAAATAACACACACACACAAGCACATACACCACAAATCACACACACATGCACATACACCACAAATCACACACACACACACATACACCACAAATAACACACACACACGCACATACACCACAAATAACACACACGCACATACACCACAAATCACACACACACACACACATACACCACACACATACACCACAAATCACACACACACACACACCACAAATTACACACACACACCACACATCACACACACATATACCACACATCACACACACACATACACCACACATCACACACACACACACACACCACAAATCACACACACACACACCATACATCACACACACTCACACGCACATACCACACATCTCTCACACACACAACACCACACATCACACACATGCACCACACATCACACACACACATCACATACACACACATCACACACACACACCACACATCACACACACACATTATACACACACACACCACAAATCACACACACACACACACACCACACATCACACACACACATACCACACATCACACACACACACCACACATCACACACATTATACACACACACACCACAAATCACACACACACACACCATACATCACACACACCACACATCACACACACACACACACACACACACACACACACACACCACATCGCACACACATCACATACACCCCCCCCCCACACACACAATTTTAAAACCTTATGGTGTGGAGCTCAGAGAACCCTTTGTGGGAGATGGGTCTCTCCTTCCGCCATGTGGGTCTCAGGGATCAAACTCAGGCTGTCAGGTTTTTCAGAAAGTGCTTTACTCACAGAGTCACCTTTCAAGTCCTGATTCCTTTTGTTGACCAGAGGAATTCAGTAGGCTGATTGCTGCCTGCTAAATGTAGACTAGCGTTGTATCCAAATACCAATCTAGCGGAAAGACACTGTCTCAGCTAAGGTTGCTACTGTGATAAAACGCAACGGAAAGCAACTTGTGGAGGAAAGTGCTTATTTGATTTATGTATCCCGAATCACAGTCCACGGAGGGAAGCCAAGGCAAGAAATCAAGCACGGCAGGAACCTGGGGGCAGGAGATGATATAGAGGCCATGGAAGGGTGTTGCTTACTGGGTTTCTCTTTATGCCTTGCTCAACGTGCTTTCTTACTGAACGCAGTACCACTACCCCAAGGATGGCACCACCCACAATGGGCTGGGCTCTCCCTCATCAACCACTAATTAAAAAACGACCTACAGCTAGATCTAATGGAGGGGTTTTCTCAGTTAAGGTTTCTCCCTTCAGATGACTGTAGCTAGTCTGGGTCAAGATGACATAAAGCTAACGACAACAAAAACCCACAGCTCTGCTGGGCCAGTCCTATGGGTGGGGACTTTGTCTCTCACATGGATGTTGTAACTCATTACGATGGTAGATGTGGGTACCTTCTGTCTCATGCTGACTTGCTTTCTTGCTCCTAGGAAAACGTTACTTTTACTAGTGTCTGTTAATAGCACGAGATAATGATTCTCATTGTGATATCTTCATAAAAATATACAGTGAACTTTGATCTGGTTTCCCCTCTTATTAACCTTCCCGTACTTTATGACTTCATACTTAATAACTTCCTGTATTAACCTTTGTACTTCGCCACTTCCTCTGTTTCTTCCCTTTCTGTAACCCGCTCAGTCCAGTTAGTGCTGCTGCTGGAATGTCGACTCTTCTTGTAGGCTTGATCTTTTTGAGGTAATCACAGCTGCAGTGAGTTTGTGACTGTGGTGCTCACGTCACGTCTGGAACACAGCATTTCATAGTCTCCTCCACAGTCTCTGGCCCTTAAATTACTAATGTCCTCTTGTCCTCTCCTCTGGGATGTTTCCTGAGTCTTGGGGCCACAGCCTCTTAGTCTCAGCACATCTGAAACTTATGAGTATCCTCTCTGATGGTAAGTTACTTCTCTACTGGTGAAATAAGCCAATTCAAGCCAGATATATAGGTTTAGGAGGCTGGAGAGATGGCTCAGCGGTTAAGAGCACTGACTGCTCTTCCAGAGGTCCTGAGTTCAATTCCCAGCAACCACATGGTGGCTCACAACCATCTGTAATGGGATCTGATGCCCTTTTATGGTGCATCTGAAAATAGTTACAGTATAATCACATAAATTTTAAATTTTGCAATTTCAAAAAGCAGTTTTATTGAGAAGATGCTCACAGGTGGGTGGCTCCAAGGAAGGAGGCCATGGGAAGGGAGACAGGGGAGGGGGAAGAGAAAGAGAGAAGGTACATGTGCAGAAAGAAGGAAAAGGGGGAAGAAGAAGAGGAGGAGGAAGGGAAAAAGGGATGGGGATGTGGATGGGAATGGGGGAGGGGAAGAAGGAGGAGGAAGAGGAGGAAGAGGAGGAAGGGAGAGCCCCAAATATCTGGGTTATATAGCAAAAAGTCTCTGGGGGAAGGGCATCCCAGCCTCCTGGACTGGACAGTTCAGGGTTGGGGGCAGTGTATGCCGGGTAGGGACTGAGGGATCCAGGGAGAACCTGAAGGCCAGGTCTGCTTTGATATGTAAAATATCCACCTCACTCCCTTATTCCAGGGTCTGAAACCAAACACTGTTCACTGCAGAAGCTGAGAGCAGCACTAATGCATGGACATAAAAATAATTTTCAGAGGCAGTTTAACAGCATTCCTGTGTAGTCAAAGAACAATATCAAATTCCCCCTAGAGTTACGACCTGCAACACGTGGTGTTTGACCAGGTTTCTATTTCCAGGCATGTCCCATTTTAGACACTTCTTTTGCCCACATTTCTGTGCATTTGAAGATAGGCAAACCATTTTCTGCTCGGCTGTTTTGTTCCATATTTACGCCGCATGTAAGCGTGTTTTGCCAGTATGCGTGTTTGTGCAGCACGTGTACCCGGTTCCCGTGGAAGTCAGATGAGTGCACCGAAACTTCCAGGACAGGAGTTACACATAGTTGTGAGCAGGTATGTGGGTGCTGGGACTCTAACCTGGGTCCTCTGGAAAGTCAGCCAGTGATTTTAACCACTGGGCCACTTCTCTGGCCCTGATTCTGCCCTATTTTTAAGCGTTTTATTTTTATTTTTAACTATTTGTTTGTTTATATGCCTATGTAGGAAGATGTGCACACGGGTGCATTTACCCCAGGAGGCCAGAAGAGGGCGATGGATCCCCTGCAGCTGGAGTTACAGGTGGCTGTGAGCAGCAGGACACAGGTGCTGGGATTGCAAGCACAGGGCACACTCTTAACTGTGTCCATCTCCCTATGTGCCCTGATTGATTCTCACCCAGGTCAGTGGGGACATCTATATCTATATCTCTGAGAAATTAGCTCTCTGAATTTTATAATAAGTGACACCTTATAGAATTCCCTTTCCCTGTCCTCTTAGCCTATGCTGTCTGTTCTCCATTGTGAGAGTCAGGTAGGCAGCAGAATTGTGTCCTTAGGTAAGGTATAGGGACGCTGGGTGGACAAGCGGGTGAAGAGAACCTCTGAAAAGTTCTAGCTCCCCTTTCCTCCTTTTCTTTCACGATCGCACGGAAATGCCCTTTGCTCTGAAATCTTGGCAGGTAATTATCAGAGACCCTTTTTTAGGTTCCCCGATGTCTTCCCTTCTGGGGCACTGGTTTCTACTTTTAGCAGGTGCCCCCTTTCTCTTGGAGATAATCACATCGGTTGGTCTCTCGTTCCAGGGGGACGTGACCTAGAATCTGTTTTGTCTTTGAGAAATGAGGTCGATTTCCTGGCAGAGGTGTCAGGAGACGTGGGAAGCCCCAGGCTTTGTGGAAAGCTTTCTGACCACCTCCTTCAAAGGTGGTGACCATATAGGTCAGTGAGTTGTAGGGATTCGTCTTTGGGATTGTAACCCTATTGACTCAGGCCAAGGGCATTAAAGGCGTCTTACTATTCCTTCTTTCCCAGTTTTTTTCCAACCGGATCGACGGGAAGCATTTTAAATTGTTGAGCACCTTAAACTTGAATCCCCTCCTGTGACAGTATATTGAATGCTAACTTGACACCATCTGAAATTACATGGGGAAAGAGTCTCAACCAAGGATCATTGAGTTCGCATTGATCTGTGAAATAGTCTTTGTTGTTAATTAATGAGGGAAGGCCCAGCCTATTGTGAGCAGCCAGTGCTATTCCCTAGGCAGGGGATCCTGTAGAGATCCCCTTATATACTTGTAGAAAGCAGGCTGAGCATGTGTGAGTACCTATGTACTTCTATCTCTCCCTTCTTCACAGCGGATACAGCATGACTAGCTACTTCAAGTTCCTGCCTTGACTCCCCTGATGTGCTAGACTGTACCCTGGAATTATAAACCAAACAAACCCTTCCTTGTCCACGTTGCCTAAAATATCAGGGTATTTTGTCACAGTAGCAGAAATGAAACACTGCATTTATATTCTTTCATATGTTTTTTTCTACTCTACTTCTGTCTACATCTATCCTTCATTGCTACTTGTTCACCATCTGTCTCTCACACTCAGTGTTCCTTAGTGGAGTTGGTATTCTCAAACATACCTCCAAATAGTCCCCATCTGCTGATTTCATACTCTCTATAAAATCCTTCTGTTCACTACGAATCTAACAGCTCACTTTTAAAAATATAGTATTTTTATTAATTCTTCAAAATTTTCACGTAGTAGATTGGCCATCTTGACTGGCCATTCATCTCGCCAACTCCTCCAGTTCCCATTCACCTCCTTGCTCAATGAACTTTCTCTTTTTCCTCTTTTTAAAATTTAACCTGCTGAGTCCAATTCATGCTACCCATACACTACTCATGGTGATCCTACCACAGACCATAGTCTTAAGAGATTTTCCATCCCCAAGAAGCCATCAACTGTCAATAACTTCTTAGTTTAGGGATGAAGACTTGGGAACTCCTTCCCTCTCCATGCAACAGTGTCCACTGGCTTGATCTTGTTTAGGCCTTCTTTGTGCAGGCAACCACACAGCTGCAAATTAATGAGTGCTGCCGTCTTGTTATGTTCAAAAGGACATTTGCAAAGTAAGAAGTGCAGGCCCAGATGTGGGATCTCTCCTCCTGAGCTGTTGGTTGAATTATTGTTTTACTTTGGTTTTCCCAGACCTTTGGCTCTTACGATCTTTCTGTTTTCTCTTTAATCATTGCCCCCGAGGCTTGGGGATGATATAGATGATTGACATATCATTTCTGGCTGAGCACCGTGTGTTTTTTTTCACTAACCACTACCCATCACACAAGGAAATTTCTCTCATGAGGCCCAAGAGCTGCACTGATGTATGGTACAGAGACACAAGTTTAGAGGACAGTTTGATATTATGTCTATTTGGTACAATAAGAGTAGCAGACACATCCCTGGACCCAACCATGGGTTTTTGTCCCTGTTTATAGGACCAGCCATGCATTTCCTCCTGTAGGGTAGGCCTTAAGTCCAATCAGAAAGTGGGTGGTTATCCCCGTAACAGTTTTGCCACTGTTACAACCATGGACATAGCTTGCTGTGTCAGTCATCGTTGTGGTTCACAGGACCAACAGCTAGGTCAGACTACTAGTGGCTTTTCCCCCAGCAAGCAGTCTGCATAGTGACTTCTAGTACTATGGAGTTTAGGTAGCAGGCAGAAAATTTCCTGGTCAGAACCAACTAGATCTCTCCATGTCCTAGGGTCAAAGTGTTGGGCGGCTTCATCAATAGGGACTTCCCGTTAAGTTTTAGTGAAAAACACAAGAGCAATAGCAATGGGCTACATCGTTTGGTGGGGCCTCTGGGTCGCCTTCAACCAACAGTTCAGGAGGTGGTGTCCCATGTCTGGGACTGGACTTGTTACTTTGCAATCTGTGACTTTTTGAAGTAGTATTGTCACCTGTGTAGGATAATGTTAATTAAACTCATTTTTATAAGTTATGTGCAGAATTATTTCTACCATCCTTGGTCTCCCCATTCTTTTCTCTGCCCTCTTGTTTTCTTACTTAGACCTCCATCTCCATTTTACGACCCCCCTTCCCTTCACATCTTCTTTGCTCTAGCATCCTCCCCCTTGACTGTCTTTTTTCCCAGTCCCCACCAATGATCCTTTCCCAGTTTCCTGGTTTCTACAGGTTCTCCCATTAAACACACAAACACCTAAAGGTCAAAGATCCACATATGAATGGAAATGTGACATTTATCATTCTGAGTCTGAGCTACTTAGAACAATATTTTCCAGCTCTGTCTGTTTACCGGTAGATTTTATTTTCTTTACAGTTGATTATAATTTAATTGTGTATAGTTACTACATTTTTATTATCCATTCATCAGCTGATGAGTGTCTAGGCTGTTATATGTCCTAGTTATTGTGAACAGAGGAGCAATAAACCTGGATGAACACACGTCTCTACTTGGAAATAGAATCCTTTGGACATATGCCCAAGGAGTGGTATTGCTGGGTCATATAGGGTAGATCTAAGTTTTGTCTTTCAAGACTTCTCTATAGTAATTTCCATAGTGACTTCACTTCACCAATTTGCGTATCTACTAATAGTGCATAAAGCATTTGTTGTTGTCCCAAATAAATTCTACATAGAGCAGTGGAGAAGAGATTCTCATTACAATAGCCACCTGATCCCTACCACTTGACAGGCCTGGGAGAAGGGCTTGATCATGTATATGCCAGGAAGACTAGGGCTGTTCTATCTGTGAGACTAGTAGGAAGATATCATCCCTGTTGGCTTTGACATATCACTGGGTGGGTTCCTATAAGTAACCTCTCATCTGTGCTCAATTTAAAGCCGAATTTAAACTCATTGGGACCTGGGGACAAGGGTTAGAGTTACCTCTAACCCTGGAAAAGAATTTTAGCAACAGTTTCTTTTGATTTCTAATTCTTAGTCATTCTGACTGGGGTAAAAATGAAATCTCAATTTTTTTTCCTGTTTTCTGAGACAGGGTTTCTCTGTGTAACAACCCTGGCTTTCCTGGAACTCACTCTGCAGATGAGGCTGGCCTCCAACTCATAGAGATCCTCCTGCTTCTGTCTCCTGAGTGCTGAGATTAAAGCCGTGCTCAAGTTAGTTTTGATTTGTATTTTCCTGGTGGGTGATGCTGATGAACGCTTTAAAAATATTTCTTAGACATCCGTATTTTGTTTTCCAAGAGCTTTGTCCGGTTCTGTAGCATTCTGTTCAGTTGTGTTTCTTGCTTTCTTGGTATTTAGTTAAATTTACATTCGCAAGTCCCTCCCTGAGTCTGTAGGCTGCCTCTTAAGTTGATTAACAATTTCCTTCACACTGCAGGAGCCTTTTAATTGTGTTAACTGGCGGGCTTCTAATTGTTGCTTTCATTTCCTGGGGGACCGCAGTCCTATTCAGAAGATCCTTGCCTTAGCCTACATCCTGAGCTGTACTTCCAACTCCTTCTTCTAGAAATTTCAGGTCTCACATTGAGATAATTGATCCATTTGGAAATGATCCATGTGTAGGACGAGAGAGGATAAGCTTTCATTCATTTGCGAAGGTACCCGGCTTCCCACAAACCATTTGTTAAAAACACTGTCTTATCTCCCGTACATATTGTTGACACCTTTGTCAAAAGCAGGTGGCTGTCTGTGTACTGTACTTTTATTTTATTTTATATTAATTTTTATAGCAGCTGATGTAGTGAAATCAGGGATCATTTCTTTGTGGTGCGATCATTTGAAACACATGAGTTTGATCTCAAGAACCCATTTAGGAGCTGGTATGTAACTGTAATTTTTTATGCTGGGGAGGCAGAGGCAGAGGGAGAGGCAGAGAGGCAGAGGCAGAGAGGCAGAGGCAGAGGGGCAGAGAGGCAGAGAGGCAGAGAGGCAGAGAGGCAGAGAGGCAGAGAGGCAGAGAGGCAGAGAGGCAGAGAGGCAGAGAGGCAGAGAAAGAGGCAGAGAAAGAGGCAGAGGCAGAGGCAGAGGCAGAGGCAGAGGCAGAGGCAGAGGCAGAGGCAGAGAGGCAGAGAGGCAGAGAGGCAGAGAGGCAGAGGCAGAGAGGCAGAGGCAGAGAGGCAGAGAGGCAGAGAGGCAGAGAGGCAGAGGCAGAAGCAGAGGCAGAGAGGCAGAGAGGCAGAGAGGCAGAGGCAGAGAGGCAGAGAGGCAGAGGCAGAGGCAGAGGCAGAGGCAGAGGCAGAGGCAGAGGCAGAGGCAGAGGCAGAGGCAGAGGCAGAGGCAGAGAGGCAGAGAGGCAGAGAGGCAGAGGCAGAGAGGCAGAGAGGCAGAGAGGCAGAGAGGCAGAGAGGCAGAGAGGCAGAGGCAGAGGCAGAGGCAGAGGCAGAGGCAGAGGCAGAGGCAGAGGCAGAGGCAGAGGCAGAGGCAGAGGCAGAGGCAGAGGCAGAGGCAGAGGCAGAGGCAGAGGCAGAGGCAGAGGCAGAGGCAGAGGCAGAGGCAGAGGCAGAGGCAGAGGCAGAGGCAGAAGGATCCCTAGAATCGGCTGGCTAGACAGTGTAGCTCTTGGTTCAGTTAGAGACCCTGTCTAAAAAAATAAGGTGTATATGCATGGGTGTCAGGGTGGCGCTGAAAAGATGGTGTCTTAGTTAGGGTTACTATTGCTATGATGAAATTCTATGACCAAAGCACACTGGGGAGGAACAGGTTTATCTGGCTTATACTTCTATACTATGGTCCATCACTGAAGGAAATCAGGACAGGAACGATGCAGAACATGGAGGGATGCTGCTTACTGACTTGTTCCTCATGGCTTCCTCAACCTGCTTTCTGGTGTAATCCGGAACCACCAGCCCAGGGAAGGTGGTCCCACCTACAGTGGACTGAGTTCTCCCCCATGAGAAAGAAATGCATGACAGGTTTGTCTACAGTCCCATCTTATGGAGACATTTTCTCAACTGGGGCTCCCTCCTCTCTGATGATTCTAGTTTGTGTTAAGTGGACATAAAACCAGCCAGTACAGACTCAGTGGTTAAGAGCACTTCTGCATGCATTTGGTGTACATAAATATATGTTGGCAAAAATATTCATAAATATAAAATAAATAAATCTAAAAACAATAAAATCTTCAAACAAACAGACTCCAGAAGTAAATAAAATGCAAGTCTCAGGCTATCCTGGAAATTTATAAGATTTATAAGGTCTTTTCAGAGGTTATTTAAGCAGAAAAGTCTGTTGGGGAGAGGAGACCCCGATCTGTTCGGTGACCTGCAAGGTATGCAGGGACCCTGCTGTTAGGTCCAAAAGAAACTCAGGATAAATGGCTAGCTGTGGTGCCCATTAGCTTACCAAAGTGCATGCTGGCCTGCAGGATCTCTCAGCACATCAGGTAGCCATCCTGGCTTTCTCGCCTCACCCCTCTCTCCTCACCTTAAACTTTTCCAGATCATGGGCTTCCCTTCTGGAAGATTCTTTTCTCTATGTAACTCTGCCATTGTGGGAATGTGCTTTCTTGGCTCTCGGCCCTCTCTTGGTCTCCTCCTTAACTCCCTCTTTCTTGGCTTTCTCTTGGACCCTTCTCTCTCTTGGCCCCCTGTTTCTTGCCCCTTTCGCCTGGTTCCCCCCATCTCACTTCTCTTACCCCATGGCTCACTTCATTCTGGTGGCCAAGTTCAGTGTACTGCTCTCTCTATCCATTCTGGATTCTTCCAGATGCCCCTCGCTATACCCTTCCTCCTCTCTACAACAACAACCTCCTAAAACATACCTTGGAATGGTCATGTTCTCACTTTATGCCTAGAATATACCTTTTGTGATTTGTCACCTGTGCTAGGATAGGCTTTCTGGTGATACGGTTGCCTCTGAAGAATCTACACTCTTGTAGTAACCCATAATCCTGCAGGTAACCGCAGTAAACTCATTGGCTTATCAAGTCGGCTCTTGTTGTATTGTTAGTTGATCTGTCGTTGGCTCCGTATCTGGGCAGTAGATGTTTGTTCATATCTCCCCAGAAAAATGCGTATAACACCTGCTCGTGACCAAGCAAATGAACCTAAAATGGAGACTTCCCCAGTGTACTCTTATCATGAAGTCCAAGATGACATTTATCTGTAGGCTCGGGGAAGACCTTGAGCCAGAGGACCCAGCTAAACCGCATCTTGATTCTTAACATGCAGGGACCCATTCAGTATACTTACTATGTAACATTTTTAAGCTGATAGATTTAGAATTGTTTGTATAAAGTAATAGGTAACTCAAACACTAACCTTCCATGCTCCTTTCACTTCTTTACGTCTCACTTCTGTTTTATTTACGAGTATGTGTGCATCTATGTGAGCGTACGTGGCAGAGGAGGGCAGAGAAGACCCTAGAGCTGGGGTTACAGGTGGGTTTTTGTAGTCATTGCTGTTCGGTTTTTCCTTTGTGTTGGTTGTTGTTGTGTGTCTGACACGCTGCTGCACACAACCGAGTGTGCAAATGTGCACACATACTAAAGCCAGTTTAGGGAAATGGGTGTCCTCCTCTACCATTCTCTGACTTATTGCTTGGAGGCAAGATCTCTCACTTAACCTGGAGCTCACCACGTCAGTGAGGCTGATGGAGTCTTGAGATCTTCTTGTTCTCTGTACCCCTCCCCACCAATACTGGGCTTACAGGCACGTGAAGCCTATGCCCAGCCTTCTTAAAGTGGGTGCTGGGGATCGTTAAAACTATACTTTATTTATTTTGTGTATTTGCACGTGTGTAAGCATGCATGTGTAACAGTATGTGTGTGTGTGTGTGTGTGTGTGTGAGTGAAAACAATTTGTAGGAGTGTGCCTGCTCTTTGTTCTATGTGATTCCTCTTCATATGACATGATTCTATCTACCTTGATGTAATTAATTATTTTTACTGGGCATTGAAATGCCAGAGAAGCACCCTGTAGAATTCACTGTGAAGATGTAGGCTACTTTAACTAAGCACATTAATTTAACTCCAGATTCAGACTGGAGGAGTAGTAATTAGGAACCAATTCTTAACTTGGTCAGTCCCAGACAGCAGACAAAACTTGTAACAGAGTAGTTGTACATATGAACTCACTGCAGTCATGACAATGTACACTAGACCTGCACAAGCTCAAGCTGGGCAAAATCTCAGAGGTAGGCACAAATTCTCTCTCCTAGCTGATAAGTTATTGGTATTTAACAGCTGCTGGGGCAGGGGAATTAGTTTTCTTTAAGGGTGGTGCACCATTCTCCTAGGCAGGCTCCACATTCAAGAATATTTGGAGAGGGCTAGCTCAGCTGTTAAGAGCACTGACTGCCCTTCCAGAGGTCTCGAGTTCAGTTCCCAGCACCCACATGATGGCCCACAACCGTCTGTGTAACTCTAGTCTCATGGGATCCAATGCCCTCTTCTGGTATGAAAATATACATACAGACCAAACACATATATAGGTAAAAATGCATAAATAAATCTGAAAAAAATTGGGGAATACCCTATGGACTTGAGAGGTTTCAAAAACTCTAACAACAACAAAAAGAGAATACTGAGTTTAGTGGGTATGCAGGTGTGGGGTGGACCTGGGAGAGAAGCTGGGAGGGAGTGAAACTGTTGGAAGCATGCGGGGAGGGGAACAAGGAAATCACTGAACCAGGTTCAGTTTCCTCTATCCCTTCAACCTCTGCCCTTGGCTTCCTGGCTTGAACCCAGGAGAAGCCAGGATAATGGAGCCAGTTGGTACAGTTCACGAGGACCAGTGTGCCTGGACATACAACATATGAAGGTGGACAGAGACCTTGCAGGCCACAGAAGCTCTCTAGCACTGTTTCTCATGAAGACATACATGACTGACTATACAGTCAGGCAAGACCAGACTTCTTCCTAGTATGATACCCAGCTGAAATAGATGGTTTTATTTTATGTTGTTGCTGTTTGTTATTATTAAATCTTTTGAGCAGAGTCTGACCATGTAGGCCTGGCTAACCTGGAACTCATTATGTAGACCAGGTTGGCTTTGATCTGACAGGGACCTACCTGAGTCCTGAGTTCTAAGGATAAAGGTGTATGCCGCCGTACCTAGCATTAGTAGAAGTTAATAAATGTTGAGTAAGGGCTGCAGAGATGGTTCAGCAATTAAGAGCACTAACTGCTTTTCCAGAGGACCTAGATTCAGTTCCAGGTAGCTACACTGTCGCTCACAACTATCTGCAACTCAAGTTCCAGTAGAACTGACATGCTGGAATGCTTGGTACATAGTCAGACATGTGGGCAAAGCACTCATGCACATACAGTGGAAACGCAAATATTTAAAGAGTTGAATAAACAATTGCACATTGCCCTGCTAACTAAGGGTAAAGTCTACCATTGCCTGGGTAGCCTTCTGGGCTGGGTGCAAAATGGAAGACTCTTTTTAATTATCAGGACTTCCCTGTCTCTGACCTCGGCTGGAGAATTCAAAATCCCCCTCATGTCTCTAGCTGCAGAATGTCACGTAGGCTTGGTTAAGATTACAGGCTCAACTTCCTTTCTTCTGATAAGAACCCGTTTAGCTAGCACCTGAGATTCCTGGAATGCCTCTCCATGTTAACAAGGCATCTTGGTACCTTAAGTCTTCAGCCAATGACCTTTGCCCATCCTGGATATTCTGACCCCTACCATCTTCAAAACTGTATAAGCCTTGAATCACCCCAAGTAAAGCTGATCTGTCTACCCAGAGCTGCTCCCAGCGTCATCGTTACTATACGTACTCATGTGGCCTCCCCATCCCCACCCCTTGTCTCTGCTCCCTTTGCTCTCATGGACATTAGCCGACCATTGGGCAGGGGCCCAGTCACAAAATGGAATGACATTTATCCTTTTAAAAACCTAAAGATTATCTATATAACATGGTGTTTTTATCATGTACAGATATGACTTAAATATTCTTACTTATTTTGTGAGAATTTCATATATGCATACAATATATTTTGATCAAACTTCACCTCTCATACTCCCTCCAGTTCATTCCAGACCCTCTCTTATATCACCTTCCCAACTTCTTGTTCTCATTTTACATCCCAATTAGTATTTTTTAAGTAATTAATTGATTAATTAAAATTTTTATTTATTCACTTTACATTCTGCTGGTTACCCCCTCACACAACCTTTACCCCTAAACCCCCTTCCCTTATCCTCTGAGCTGGTGGGGATTCCATGGGTGTCCCCCCACCCTGGCACATCAAGTCTCTGTGAGGCTAGGTACAACCTCTCACACTTAGACCAGACAAGACAGCCCAGCTAGAACATATCCCATGTACAGGCAACGGCTTTTGGACAGCCATCCCCGATGAAGACCAAGCTGCACTTCTGCTACAAATGTGGGGGGAGGCCTAGATCCATCTCATGTGTGTTCTGATTGGTGGTTCAGGGTTCAGGTTAATTGACTCTGTTGGTCTTCCTGTGGAGTTCCTGTCCCCTCTAGGGCCACAATTCTTCCATGCTCCATCTACTGTTTGGCTGAGGGTGTCTGCGTCTGTCTGAGTTAGCTGCTAGGTGGGGCCTCTCAGAGGACAGCCATGTTAGACTCCTGTCTGCAAGCGAAATAGAGGTATTGCTTATTGCTGTTAAGCGCACCAGTGCGGCGCCATCCACCAGAGCATGGTTAGCCAATCTACCTGGGGTCACATCCGTCACGAAAACTGATTCTCCTTCCTCTAGCAGCCATCGGTTGTTAGTCACTCTTCAGCTAGTGATGAGAGCTTGTGTGCCCATTCACACCCATGCAGGGATGTTGACTGGTTTCTTGTGCAGCTAGCAAAGAGCTCCTCTGAGTTCATGAGTGCAGAGGTCTTGTCATGCGCAGAAGTCACAGTGTTGCACAGGTCCTTCTTAAGCTCTGACTCTTACACTCTTTCTACATCTCCTTCCTTCATGGGAAGGGGCGTGCTGTAGAGGTCCCACTTATGGTTAACATCCCATTCGCCAGTTGTGTTTCCACGTTTGTCTCCACGCACTTCACAAAGCAATCTCTCTCATGAGATCCGAGAGCTGTGCTATCCTATGAGCATGGAGATGTCTAGAGGGCAGTTTGGTATTATGTCCACTGATTTTGAAAACTCTAGCTCTTAATAAATTAGACATCTTTCTAAGCAGTTTTTTAAAATTAGCATGCAGACTTACAGGCTTCGTGGTGACATTTTCATACATAATTTGTTTTGGTGGTTGTCATCCTCCAATGCTAGCCCCCTTTCCCCCCAGTAGCTAGCCGCCTTCCTGTTTTCAACCTTTTTTTCTTTTTTTGGAGCTGAGGACCGAACCCAGGGCCTTGCGCTTGTTAGGCAAGTGCTCTACCACTGAGCTAAATCCCCAACCAAAGAATTAAATGTAAGTACACTATAGCTGTCTTCAGACACACCAGAAGAGGGCATCAGGTCCCATTACAGATGGTTGTGAGCCACCGTGCGGTCGCTGGGAACTGAACTCAGGACCTCTGGGAGAGCAGTCAGTGCTCTTAACCACTGAGCCATCTCTCCAGCCCGACTTCCTGTTTTCAACAACTGCACTATGAATGTGAAGTGAAGTGCCTAGTGCTTCTTTCTTCTCATGCCCTCTCTGCCCGAGACCAACCCTGGGGCTGTGCTCTACCTTCAAGTTCCATCTCCAGCCCTTTGTTTCTTTTTATTTTATTTTTTAAATAGCTTTACAAACTTGTCCAGGCTGGCCTTGAAGCCTCTTTGTAGCCCACCGTCAACTTGAACACACGATCCTTTGAATACAGAATGGTTCTCAGCTTCCTTAGTAGCTGAGGTTAGAAGGCTGTACCTTCAGGCCTGGTTTGATTCTTTTGTTTTTAATGGTCAAATACCGAGATTGTTTTTTAAAGTAATTTCTTGTGTGTGTGCCTGTGTGTGTGTACACATGTGCATGTGTATGCTTTATTGTTCCTGCATGCATGCCATGGTGCACACGAGGAAGACAGAGAACAAATTACAAAACTGATTTGGTGGCAAGCACCATTATCCATTGGGCCATTCCTTGAGATTGATTGATTATTTATTTATTTATTTATTTATTTATTTGAGATGGGATTTCATCATGCTGACTTGGTGGGCCTAGAACTTGGTATATAGACCAGGCTGGACTTGAATTTAGAGAGATATTAACCTCTCTGTGCCTCCCAAGTTCTGGGCTTAAAGGTGTGCACCATCACGTTAGGATTTGATATTTCCTTTAAAGTGTAAAATAAACACAAGATGAAACTGACTGCTATGAAGTACACAGTTCAGCTGGGCCTAGTGAATAGATCCATATCCAGGAGGCGGAGGCAGAAGGATTGCTACAAGTTTGAGGCTAGCTCAGGATACAGAATGAGACTGCGTCTTCAAAATGTCAAAAGCAACCGATCACTCAAATAAACAAAGAACCCCATACCTTTCAGCATCTGTTACACCTGCTATGTGGCCATCAAATTCGAGTACCGGATTATGGGGCTGCGGTGGTGGCTCAGCAGTGAGGAGCTCACGTCGCTCTTGCCAAGGAGCAGAGTTTCAGCTCATAGCTGCCTATAACTCCAGCCCCCAGGGAGTTTCCCAAACCCACACACGTGAACACGATTAAAAAATAAGTCATTGAAAAGCAACTAAACTTTTGTCACATCAAAGGGACCCCATTTCCAGGGTCAATGCTTTATCTCCTGCGTGCAGCCCCCGACAGGCAAACGCCACGCTGCTCTCTCTCCTATGGATCTGCCCACTCTGGAATTTCTAGGAGCATCCATAAACGTAGATATGTACCGTTTTACTCTTAAATAATATTTATTTATTCTTTGAAAATTTTATAATTTATGCAATGTGTTTTCATCATATTCACCCATCCCCTTTAAAATGAATTCTTCTAGCACGTACAAGAAGCTTAAGGTAGGAAAACGATTGCTGTGGTTGACGAAACCCTTTACTGCATACGTGGATTATAAAGACATGGTTTGATGAGATCTAAAATTAAGAAGGAAGACTTTACTTGCTATTATTTTCGCAGTATGTCTCAAAAACCAGGAAGGGTTTATGAGGTTTCAGTTTAGTATGAGGTGGATAAAGTTAACTGTATAATATAAAACATGAAAATCTGATATATAACAAATATGACTAATATCACCGTATACTATCATACAACTACCAAGAGAAAAAAATATCTGGAGTTTCTAAGAATTAACATTCATATAATTGAAATTAAATGTGACAAAATGCAGACTGAACTGTGTGTGTCATTTCTGATTGTCCACTTCTTTTTTTCTTTCCTTGAAATTCTGCTTCTACTCAGACCTTTCCCCTGCCTAGCCAGTTGCTCCGGCTATGGAGGGGAAGCTGTGGGAGTCAGGGAGGAAGATACCTTCCATCCCCTCAGCCCCCACCCCCACCCCTCTGGGGTCCTGGGAACAGCCAGCCCATAATGAGACCCTTCTCTCCCTTAATGACTCTTGGGGCTTCGGGGATGCCTTAGGCTAGTGCTGCTCCAATTAATTGGTAGGGAGCAGTTCACACAAAGGAATTAGCCTGGATTCTTCCATCTCAAGCTCCTGTTCAGCGCTCAGGCCCACCCCAAGGAAGGTGTGCAGCTGTGCTGGGAGGGAGATGACTGGACTCAGGCTGTATTACAGCAGGCCACAGACATGGGCTCAAACCCATGTGCAACTGCACATTAACAGTCACCCGTGCATATCACTAAGGATTCCACTATCCTCGACCCACTGGGAGGGAAGCTTCACTGGTGAGAACAGGGATGAAGTATTTATCAAGTTTGCAAGATGCCAGGAAGGCCCAAATGACGTCATTTGCTAATAGTATTCCTATGTCAGTAACCACCATCCTCCCCACATTAGCACTGCTACATGACTATTAGCAAAATCACCGAAATATCTAAATGTTGACAGAATCAGTAATATCGTTGAGTCAAGTCACACAGGAGGCAGAGACAGAAGGAAAACCAAGAACCTTACTACTGTTTACACGGTGACATTCTGCACCATGTGGGTATTTTGTCATCATTTTAAAGTAGTGTCTAATACTGAATGTGCTTTGAGATGACAATGCTGGTAAACAAATGGAGTTTAGTATGAGAAGTGTTCAGTGTTGAAATCCTGTGTTGCGGGGCCTAGAGAGATGGCACAGACACACAGATACAGAGACAGATACACATAAACACAGACAAACATATATACACACATGTACACAGACATATATACACAGACACAGACACACAAACAAACACATACAACATGCACACAGACATACACACAGACACACACATGCACGCAGACATATACACACAGATACAGACAGACAGACAGACAGACAGACAGACAAACACACACACACACACACACACACATACACACCCTGTATTGCTTTTGTATACCAGCTCTGGCAGCCATCACCTGTTTGTGAACTATAGCCCAGAGGATATGATGCTCTCTTCCGGCCAATGCAAGCACTGCACTCATCCATATATACTTCTGCCTTTTACACTTCTTTAAAATAAATAAATATTGGAAAAATATTGTATTGAAATAGTTATTTTAAATGTCAAATGCTTTTTTTAATCACCAGTTTTTTGCTTTCTTGAGAGATTCATTTTATATGTAATAATCAGTTCAAAGGGCATCATTTTCGTATTGTTATCTCACTTTGTATGATTCATCAATTTGTGTAGCTATCACTTCATCTAGTTACAGAAGAAGTCTATCACCTCAACTGCCCCTACTGCTTCAACATTACTCCCACTGCTCTCCCCTGGCCCCAGGCCACCGCCCATTTGTTTCCTGTGTTTATGGATGGATCTATTCTGGTTCCCATCTTACTGCTTTTATAAAGAAAGAGCCTTGTGAATCTACTAAATTTCAGGAACTTCTTGAGACTTGTGAATTGTTAACTTCCTTATTGTTAATCAGTCTTATCTCAGAACATTTTTACTTTTAAAGAGCTAGGATACACTTTCTTAACTAAGAAGGAATTGTGTTTGTGCATACGGAAGCCCAAGATGGACATTGGAAATCATACTCCAATTACTCTTCTACTTTATTTATTGAGGAAGGGTTTCTCAATTAAAACCAGACCTTACCAATATGGCTAGTTTCCTTACGTAGCTTGCTCTGGAGATCCTCTAGTGTTTACTTTCTGAACCTGGACTTAGAAACAGTCTGCCATGTCCACCTGACATTTACACATGGGTGTCAAGCTCTTTAATTACCCCAGGCACTATTTCAGATTTTTGAATAACTGGTGCATACAGAATGCAATATCTTGGGGATGTGACCCTACTCTAAACATGAAATTCAGTTATGCTGCACACTTGATACACATTGTCTGAAGGCCATTTCATATATGATTTTTCTTTTGTTTAGAGGGAAGTTCATACTTGTAGTCTAGGCTGGCCTTGAGTTTGCACTCTTCCTGCCTCAGACTCCTAAATACAGGCATCATAGGTATGTGATGTCATGCTCAGCCTGCAGTACGTTTAGGTCCCTTGATTTCACTGTGCCTTGTCACATATGATAAGGTGTGGAATCTCTGTCTGTGGTATCATGTAGATCGTGTAAGGTTTGGAGAATGCTGGTTCTGAGCTGCAGTTTCATTCTGCTCTGAGATTCCAACTTACATTGAGTTGTTGAAGCTCCTGAGCTCCTCTTGGCTCTGTATTTACTGAGACTTTCCTTGTTGATAGCTCAACAGCTTAAGCCTTAAGCACAGGACCACACACACTGTATCAGAATTACAAATTGGACATACACCGGCAGCTTCAGTGCAGTTTGGTTTGGCATTGGAATATGTTAGATAGGTAAAACTGACAACCACCCTGGTTAGCGAGCGTGTTAAAAGGACCACAGCTGGGGTTTCATGCATAGAGATTAGAACTGGGGTGCCATTTTGACTGTGTTGCATGAGAAAAGCTACTTAACCTCTCTGGGTCTCTTCTGCCATGTCTGCCAACAGGGATGGTAACGCCTACTTTGTAGGGCTGTACAAATGAGATATAAAGAAAGAGAAATAGAAATATCAGTTCACAGCCAGAGAGTGAACCACAGGGAGGAGGCAGGAATGGTTTGAAAGTGTGGCCTGGTCCTACCTACATCTAGGGCAGCTGCTAGTCATTTAACCTTAGCCACACCTTAGCTTCACTTGCAGGATCATTTAAATAGACCAATGTCTAGGTTCCATCCCAGGGATGTGATTTGATTGGTCTGAATTTCAAACAGAATCCGAAATTTTGTCTGCCCAGGTTGGGAGGCAGTACTTTCTGGATGTGACAGGACTGTTGACTCCATGAAGTCACAGCTACTCTGGTTGCCTGCACACGATCTAGCCAGTGAGCTCACAAGCCCCGACCCACAGCTGAGGAGCTACTGACAGATGACGGCTGCTTGGGGAGGGAAAGTCAGCTTTCTTAAGGAGTATAGTCTCTGGTAGGTTGGCCATGCTCCTGTGGATGGCCACACACACATCCACACAGAAGCAGCACTAACTGGACCCCCAGTAGGTTAAAAATAAGTGGTTATGAAGGTCTGGGAAGAGATGGAATGCACGTATGAAATTATCAAAGAATAAATAAAATACATTAAAAAACAGTGACTCCAAGTTCTACATATTTTTCTGCCAATTTGATCATTTCATTCTTTACAGGTGAGTAAACTTTCATTGTGTAAAGGTACCGCATTGTTTTTACTCGTTCAGGGGTTGGTGAGCTTTTGGAATGATGGAACACTGTACCTGTAGCCACATACCTGAACTGTGGACCTCTGGATTGATAGGCACACCGATGCAGGGGGTGGTGGGTGGGGGACAGAATCCCACTGCAGTTTTGACTTGGCGTTGGAATTTAAAAATGTTTTCCTGGCGTTTGAAAGGAACAGCTAAGACTGAGAACCACCTTGTTTAGCAACTGTGTTCAAGGATTGGGGCCAGGGCTGTGTATACGACGACTGGACAGCTCTGAGGGCTGTGCTATTTTATGAGTACCTGTCACTTTGTCGGCAAACCGGGGTGGTAATGTGTGCTTAGTAGGGCTACGTAAATGAAATATAACTGAAGAATCTTCCAGATACATGAGATTGCCATTAATCATAGCTCAATAAAACAACAATGAGCACTTACTGACTATACTACTACTAACTACTACTACCAACTACACTACTACTACTGCACATGTATGTGTTGGTGAGCTTGCTATGGCACACATGTGGAGATCTGGTGTTGGTTCTCTCCTTCACCATTATGTAAGTTCTAGGAATGAAACTCAGGTCACCAGCCTTGCGCAAGCGTTAGGCCATCTAACCTGTGTCTCTCGGGTTGATTTTTATTATCCCGCTGGGATAATAAAAATGCCAAACTCTGTAAAGAGCCTCAGTTCTCAGAAGAACTCACGTGCTGGAAGCAACCAAGTCAGTGTCATCTGAGAGGAAAATGCAGCTCCACAGTGTCTTATATACGCGGCAGATAGCAAGGGGTACTATTAATTACAACCATAACAGCAATTATGAAAGGTTCCCGTTTGCACGGCGCTTCACGCTGCAGAGAGTGTTTCCATGCTCGCTTTACTTTCCTCAGCGGTAATTTTCTCTCAGGTCGGCCGAGTCACCTCCCTTGTTTCAGCGAGGAGGCCAGGCTCAGAGAGGGAGAGGGACTGGTGGAGAGGGCCACAGTAGTGGCCAAAGCCAGAAAGGTGTACCCGAGGGAGAAGCTGGCCAGCGAGCCCACGTGGTGGCTGTGGTCACCCGACACTGTCTTCCCTCTCCCCGCCTCAAACCGGTGTTGAGGATGTGGGCGCTGTCCCAGCGGTAACTGGGCTGGGTACCCGGTACATCCCAGGGGGCCTGCTGGCCTCGAAGGACTCGGGAGGGGCAGGGGGCGGGCTCGTAGGCGCGGCTCGGCGCGGGGGCGGAGGCTGTGCGGGAGAGTCCCGTCACCCCACCCGCCTCGCGTCCCCGAGCTCCTGAGAGGCTGCGGCAGGGGGACATCCCCGAGGGGGTCCCGCCCCCCGCCCCGGCCCCGCGCCCCCAGCGCCCACGTGAGCTCAAGGCCAGCCCGCATTCCTCCGATTGCAAAGCGCATCCTTGCTCCGCGCGGCTACCTCTGTCTTCGGGTCCCCAACGCAGACACAGAGCGGGTCCCTGGCGGGTCCCTGCGGACCCGGCCAGGCGCTTCCGCGGGTTCTGGCTTTTGCATCCCGGCGCAGCGCGCAGGCGGAGGCGCAGGCAAGGCGGCCCCGCTGACCCGAGGCTGGTGAGTGGGACATTTATCCTGAGCGGGGTTGGATCTGAGTCCGGGTTAGGCAGGGATCCCCTGTGCACAGGTCTCCACTTTCTCATTACCTTTCCTTAGCTCTTTCCAGTCCCTTTACAGGTGCTGAGCCTGCCTCTGCCCTGTTATCCTGGTGAGTTTCCTGACTCTAGGTCCCTGGGTCTCCTTCCAATCTCTCGAACTTCCCATTCAGCAACTCCAACTCCCAGGCAGTCCTATTTCTTGAACCTGACGCCTCTCCTATTTCTTTGGCTAGACTCCCTCTTCCACAGCAGGGGTTCATAACCCAACTCCAGACGCGTCTGCTGTGGTTAAGACTGGCCACCGCTCCAAGGGAGCTGGGTATGGAGATGCTATTTTCACGGTTGTATTTTTGGGTGCGATTGCTTTTCTAAAGAGGTGAGTGTAGCTAAGTGTTTGAACGTTCTGGGTTTTGTCCTCCCAAGTGTGTGCTTGTGTGCCTAAGACTTTGGTAAACGTCACTGCCCGTGGAGTTTCCTTTGCATGGGGTACCTGTACAGCAGGCTCGAACCGCGTGGCTTTGAGTTTTATGGTGTGCATGGTGGCGCGCGTGTGTGTGTGTGTGTGTGTGTGTGTGTGTCTGTCTGTCTGTCTAGACTTGATGGCTGATGCTGAATGCACGGGGTTGGTTGTATTTCTGAGGGTGTGTGAGAGGTTATGTGTCTGCTGGTGTGCACGAATGTAGCAAAGGTTTGTTTGTGGGGAAATACGTGTCTGACGTGCACATATGGATTTGCAGTTCTGAAGGGTGTGTGGCTGCATGTCTGAAGAGTTTGCGTGGGCCTGCATATCCGTAAAGGACTCTGTAGGTGTCAGCTGCACACAAGATGCTAGGCTGTGTTCAAGTGAGTGCATGATGTATGGTTTTTGTCCTGCCTCTTTCCCTTCTGTCACTCACTCCTTAGGTAGCACACCATCAGCATATGGTGTTGTACAAACAAAGCCCTCCATGCTAGTGTAAGAAAAGGCCCTGGAGATGGCTTAGTTATAGGCCTGAGAATGGCGGGAGGAAAGAAACAACAGGCCATTTAAACTTACATCTTTCGGGCTAGAGAGATGGCTCAGTGGTAAAGGGGACTTTCTGCTCTTGCAGAGGATCCTGGCTTAATTACCCATTTCATAGGCTCTGATAGTCTCTTCTAATCTCCACAAGCACCAGGCATGTTACATGCAGGTCAAACACACACACACACACACACACACACACACACACACACACACACAGTTTCAGGCTGCATCAACAAAGGAAAAGAAAACATGAAAAATATAAACGAAGATTTTTTTTGTATATTCCTTTCCTAAAGGCTGAAGCTAACCTCCAAGGCAATATAACACTGCATTCTGATTTGTTTAAGAAATACCAATGTCTGTCTGTCTGTCTGTCCTTCCTTCCCTCCCTCTCTTTATTCCTCCCTCCCTCTCTCCTCCCCTCCCTCCCTCCCTCTACTCCTCCCTCCCTTTACTCCTCCCTCCCTCCCTCTCAGTCAGAAGAGCTCCCCGTGTAGCCCAGGCTGGCCTGAGACTTGCCATTTAGTTGCTGCTTCTTAAGTGCTGAGCCTACCACCATCCCTGGCTCACAAAATTCAGTTTCCCGATGAACTCTCTATCCCCGGATGATGTATATTTCATGGAGTTGGTGCTGTTTCACATCTATAGTCAATGTATGGTCAGTGTAAGACATGCCCATTTCTTCTCCTGAGGGGCTTATTCTAACATACCCTTTTAACCTTTTGGGGTCTTTCCCCTCATTGCTTTCTGGCCACACTTCCAGTGACCTTAGCTTTGGGTACCAGCTGTATAGTGAGACAAGCCCTTCACTTTCAAAGACATTTTGTCTTGAAAATGTAACACTTGTTTGAGTTTTAGGGGTCAGAAAGACCTTCCTGTCCACCTATCATCAATCTCCATGGGGTGGCTGGCATAGCTCATTACATTTGAAGGTTGAGAGGACCCATTCTTGATCTCTTTGCCTTACATAGGTTGGGGATCCCAGAAAAGGTAACTTCCAGAATAGGTAGCTTAGGAGGCAGGGGCAAAGAGAGGACCTAGAGCCAGGAGGAACCTGAACAATTACCTACCCTTGATGGGAAATGCCTGAGAGTTCCAGGGGCCCAAGAACTCCAGGAAGACCCAAGTGCAGGATACTTTCAAATCAAGTATTTTAAAGTGTTGTTTAAAAACATTTATTACATTTCTGGAAGCATACAAACATTAGTTTTCATCGTAGCATCTTCTCAAACGACTCATGTTAATTTGAATGTAGGTACAGAAATTCAAGTGCTGTGTGATCTCATTCATATGCAAGCTACAGATCTTGACCTTGAACAAATAGAGTAGAATGGTGATTATGAAAGGGAAGAAAGTGCAGGGAAGGGTGATGATAACGTCCAACAGTTTATTCTGTTATGAGGATCAGAAGACAGCAGTTTGCATGCTCCTGGCACAACGGAGTGCCAAGGGTTTAATGGGGATGGAGGTGCTAAGGAACTTGGTCTGGCATCCTGCATCACCATGAATTCTAAAAGATTTCACTGTGTGCTGTGAGTGGGAGCAATTATCCAGTGTTCACTGAGGTAAAAAGGGAGAAGTCACTAGTGACAAATCACCGTTGTGATCGAGGTGGGCGCAGTGAAGGTGCAGAAGACAGTCTTGCATCTGAGCTCAGTCCTGTATCTATTGCCCTTCTGCTTATTTATTTAATATTTAAAAAAATTGTTAATTACTACCGACTGGTTGTCTTTCCCCTGTCAATGTTGGGATGGATCGCAGGGTCTCCTGTACTCTCGATGAACGATCTACCCGAGAGCCATATCCTTATTACCTCAGCACACAATCACTTTTACTAGGCTACTGTCAACCTTGTGTGTGTGTGTGTGTGTGTGTGTGTGTGTGCATGCACGCACACGTGTGCATGCGTGTACCTATGTGCATGCACAATGCAGTCAGGAGACATTTTAGGGAGTTAGTTCTTCCCTTTCATCGTGTGGGTCCTGGACTGCACTCGGGTCATCAAGCTTGGTGCAGTCCTCTCCACCCCCACTTTTGTAAGTAGTTTACATGTTGCGACCTGTCTTTCAGCAATTCTGCTTTGCTACTGTAGCCTGAAAGCAGCTGCAGAAACACAACGAGTGACTGAACGTAGCGGTGTGCCAATACTACGATTAAAAAACGCCAGCAACACAGAGGTCAGGCCTGATTTGGCTCGCAGACTGTCACGTGCCAACTCTATCTCATTGCTTTTAGGTCTCCTTAGGGAGTTTGTTGCAGGTACATGCTCCATCCTGGATAGACTCTGAAAGCCCTGTGTGTGCAAGTCTTTCACGTGAAACGGCACTGTATGTGCACAAACCCATTCCTGCCTTTTTACTTATTTAGTTCATCTCTACACTACTTTCAGGGACTAGCATAAGGCTACAAGATGGCTCAGTGGGCACAGGTGTTTGCTGTCAAGCCTAAAGTCCTAAATTCAATCCCTTGGACTTACATGGTGAAGGAAGAGAACGGACTTCTAAAAGTTGTCCTCTGACCTGCACAGGTGCATACACAGATACACAGGGTGGGGGAAGATGGAGGAGGGGGGAAGGGGAGGGGGAGACGGGGAGGAACACAACAGAGAGAGAGAGAGAGAGAGAGAGAGAGAGAGAGAGAGAGAGAGAGAATGAATAAACAAACCACGTAGCACAACTTCAGTACTGTGCATATAGTTACCATGCTAATCGTTTCGGGACCAGCAAGAAGAAAAGTCTGGTACAAATTAAGTAACTTTATCAACTGATTTTTTTTTTTTTTGGTGCTGGGAATTAAACCCAAGCCTTTGCATATGCTAATCTCATGCTACCATCAATAAAGCAAAACAACACCCCCAAACCCCAATACTGCTGGAGAGATGGTTCAGCAGTTAAGAGTGCTTGTTCCTCAGATCTGGTCCCAGCACCCACCTGACGGCTCACAATTCCCTGTAGCTGTTGTTCCAGAGAATCCGATACTTTTTCTGGGTTCCATGGTCACTGCACACACTGTGTGTGCACACACATAAAGTATTTTTCTTACCTTTTTAATTATGTATATCCATGCGTGGGCCTGTGCACAGGAGTTCAGGTTCCTTTAGAGACAGAAGAGGGAGGTGGATGCTCTGGCTGTGAGCCAGCTCTCCAGCCTTACCTTTGAGGTTTTTGTTTATTTTGCTTTGTTTTCAATGCATTGGTAGGGGCAGAGAGATGGCTCAGTGGTTAAGAGCACTGACTGCTCTTCCAGAGGTCCTGAGTTCAATTCCCAGCCACTACATGGTGGCTCACAACCATCTGTAATGGGATCTGATGCCCTTTTCTGATGTGTCTGAAGACAACGACAGTGTATTCATATAAATAAAATAAAAATAAATCAATCTAAAGAAAAAACCCCAACCAAACAAGTATGCAAAATATTCATTGGTAACTTCATATACCAATAAATGTGTATTTAGGTCATATCTAGCCCTCGTTCCTTTTCTTCTTCAACTCTTCTTGAGTCCTCTCACATTCTCCTCCTAATTTCACTCTGCGACCTCCTCCTCTTTTTCCTCTTCCTTTAAATAATCTACCGAGTCCATTCAGTGATTCCTCTATGCCCAGGGGTATGAGGTACCATTCACCAGAGCATGGGCAACCCACCACTAATCACCCGGCTGAAGACAACTGCCTTTTGCTTTCCCTCAGAATCCATCAACTGTTGATAGCTCGTTGAACTAGATGTGAGTTGATTGGTTAACTCTTTCCATCCAGGGTCTTCCCAGGCAGCTCAGGTTAGCCTTGAACTCCTGCTCCCCCTGCCTCAGCATCCTGAGTGCTGAGGTGTGGGTGGCAGCCTTAGTCTTTACTCACCGAACATTTATTTCCATCTAGCGATGGTTGTCTCTGAGGCTGACGATTTGTGGATCCGCAGAACCACCTGTCTGTACTGTACAGCATGGTTGGTTGGGCAGAGAAAGGAAACAGACAAGGGTTCGGGCTCCTGTCTGGTTTGGACTCAGCTGAATGCTCTTGGGATTCATGGGTTACTCCGAGCTGGCATTTAGTAACTGGAGGCATGATGTATTAGGGAAGAAGGAGTGACTGCCTGCTTCTCTGTGCAGTCTGTGCCTGCAGTCTGTACATGCTCAGAGCAAGGTGAGAAGCAATACTGTAGCTTCAGAGGACCGTTAGGAGCAAAGTCCTGACTGGAGCTTTATACTGAGAACCAGGGCTTTGACCAGAAGGATTCAGGGCATGGAAGGCCTAGTGAGATTGCCTGTCTTTTGGAAGAAGGTGGATAACTTAGACAGATATGGACGGCAACCATGTCAGTTGCCACTTAGGCAGTGGCAGGAAAACGATGATGCAACAATTCAAGGGTGCACAGGGGATGCACGCCCGGAGACCCAGCTACGTGGGAGGCTGAGTTGATTGGTACCGAGAACTGAACCTAGGGCCTTGAACATGGCGGGCCAGTATCCTACCACCGAGCTAAATATATACAGTCCAGCCCTCTTCCAAAAAAGAATTTCATTTTCATCTTTGATATTTTTATATGTTGTGTGTGTGTGTGTCTACATGTGAGTGAGGCCAGGAGGGAGCAGTGATCTTCTGGAATTGGAGTTATAGCCGTTTTGAGCTACCTGATGTGGGTGCTGAGAACGGAACTCTGGTTCTCTGAAGGAGCAATATGTACCCTTAACCAATGAGCCATTTCCCAGGCCCTGCCCAAGAGCTCTCTTTTTAACCTTCCACTAAGTTGTGGGTGCTGCCTTGAACTTGTAACAAACCTTTTCCCCAGCCTCTGGAGTAGCCCATATTACAGGACTGCGGCAGGCTGGGTCAAAAGCCACAATTTCTAAGCTGTTTAGTCACTTCCAAGTATTTTGTTGCTAAACAAGTTGGCATATTTTCTATTTACATGCATTTTATTTAGCTATGGAAACTACAACATCCCACTTTGGATACTTTAAAAAAGGTAAGTCAACAAGGCTAAATAGATATGGGCAAGTTTAAAAAAGGGATTCAGAGTCTGAGGTTTCTCTCCAAAATACGTTCTTGAACAAGCTGGGCCCAGAACTGTTACCATTTGTTCCAAAGCCATCACCCCTTTACTGTATTGCTCTCCCGCATACAAAGTAGCCACGTTAGTTGGTTGCCCACTAGGCACTTGCTGATTTTGTCTCTGTACAAAGTCAACTGTGCGTGTCTTCAGGCGGGACAACTAACTGTTGTGGCTTGTGGGACTAGCCTAAAGGGGCCCTTTCAAGAGGTCTTCATGCAATTGACATTCAGCAAAGACCTGGCATTTTGATTTGAGCGCTGCAGCAACCCTCAGTTGCTAAAACCTTAAAGGTGTGCAGTATTTGTCTCCCACCCCCCCACCCCCCACCTCCCGACACACACCTTATCTCTAAGCAACAACTCTGATGTATAGGTTCAATGGCCTTAACCTTTGCTGCTAGGGCGAGAAAACTGAATCCCATCCGGAGCAGGGTCTCAAGCACTCTCCTCTGACATCGCCCCTCCCCTGACTTCTGAGCTGCAATGCGCATTCCTTCACCCCACCTACTCCTTTTCCGGACTCCTCCCTCACCAGATCTGGTCTCCTCTGTCCCCCGCAGAGACGCGATGAGCAGCCACGGCAACAGTCTGTTCCTGAGGGAGAGCGGCGCTGGCGGGGGCTGTCTGCAAGGCCTGCAGGACAGTCTGCAGCAGAGAGCACTGCGCACGCGCTTGCGCCTGCAGACCATGACCCGAGAGCACGTGCGGCGCTTCCTGCGCCGAAATGCCTTCATCTTGCTCACAGTCAGCGCTGTGATCATTGGTGAGCTCTGCTACTGGGAGGCGGGACTTCTGTTAACTGCCCCCTTGCTGTCTCCGGTGCACTCATTTCACCAGCCTCCCTCTCAGTCCTCCTGAGGGCCAGAACAGAGAGGGCGTACACACAGGCAAACACAGATGTACGAACGCGATGTGATTTTACGTGTGTGGGTATGTGCTCAAACAAGTACACTGCATAGACATGTACTTTACGACTGTACACAGAAAAAGACGAGGTGCAGACACCATAAACCGTGTGCACACACATAAATATGCAGCTATCCACCATACTCTTAGGAGATTGGTTCCAGCAAACACCATCCCGTTTTATTTAAGATACGTGATGTTTTGGGTGTCTGGGGATTTTATTATTCATAAGCTTTCGTTCTATGTGGATGCTAAAGCCCCTTAAATAAAGCAGGACTAGTTTTCGTATGGGATCTGTGGTTATCTTGCTCTCTAGGTTACGTGTAACACTGCAGCTAATCAAACAGTTGTGTGCTGTATGCATTGTCTAGGGAATATGGACAAGAGGAAAAGATCTCTAAATGTTCACCAGACATAACTTAGAAAACGTGCATATTGTATAAAATAATGGGCTCGCATGGCATCTTTATGTCTACATTCAATGTGCTTTGATCATATATTTTTCCCGTCACCCCCTCTTATCTAATAACCCCCTAGTCCTTTGCCTTTCCTCAAATTCTTTCATCGGATGCAGTAGTCTTTCTTCTGAAGGTGTCCATATATTTGATTAGTTTGAGAGTGTGGGACCCGAGGACATCAGGGCCAGCTGCACTCGACTTTGCGAACACTTTCCTACTCATCTATGCATTCACATCTACATACTTAGGAGTAATTGCATACGCACCTCCATGTTTGCAAGTGATAGCACAGTCACACCCCCAAATGAAGGTGCTTGTCTTTGTATGTAAGCCCACGTACTCAGCCATGCTTTATGCTCACAGCCGAACGTACGGTGTCACAAATACATGCATATGCATGCATCAATGGGTGGGGACAGATAAACCCACATATATGCATGGTATATACAATTGTACATTTCTACAGTTCATACATAAACATGCACGCATGGATGCACACACATATGTACATGATGCACACACATATGTACATGATGCACACATATATCCATGTGCATACAAATGCACACACAGCCATTCATACAAATGCACATCATGCACCCATCTGCCCATGCTCACACTCACGTACACATATTCACATACATACCCATTTACAAATGTACCCATGAACACACCTGTAGTAATATTTTTTTAATTTAATAAAACCCACTGGTGTGTTCGCTACCTGCCTCAGTGGCTTACATTCCCTTATGAGAGACACACACAGCCTTTATATTTTAGACACACACACAGCCTTTATATTTTGATATGCCTTTATCAGCACACTAGCTGGGTCATTGTCTAACCTCCACACGGTTAATCCACCTCCTGCTGATAATCCCGAGTTAGTACTTACTAAATTCCATATTCTATCTTGGCTACCCTGGACCCAGTTGGGCAGCCCTCTGGGCAGTACCTCCTGGTTCCTTCACATGGTGGCCTTGCTTCTGTCCTGCACTCTTCCCAGGTCTGGTGCCTCTCCTCTCTTCCACACTCTCCCAGCATGGCAGATCTTCCCTGGTTCCAAGCCAGGAAAACTCCAAAAACCCGCTTCTATTTGTCCTTACCAGCTATTGGCCGTTGGAATTTTTATTCACCAATCAGAACCAACTGGGGGCTACAGACACTGTTGTAAGCAGTTTTGGGGACCCAAATTAACATTATAATACAGGCAACATTAGGCCGAACCCATTACACACACCCATGTACACATAGATTCATGCATACACAAATGTACACTCATACCTAGCACACACATAACCATTCGAGTACCCACGCACACACCATACAAATACATAAGCCATACACACACCCTTTTAGACATCCCCACACACATATATGTACCCTTAACAATACACACACAAGCACACACAATACCCATGCACTTAAATTCACACCCTCACAGAATATTCACTACTCACATTGTCACACCCTCTTTGGGATGGATGAATGGATCTTGCCTGGGGTTGAGATCCAGAGTCCATTCCATGAACCCTTCCTTTCTGGATCTAGGCGTCAGCCTGGCATTTGCCTTGCGCCCATACCAGCTCTCCTACCGCCAGATCAAGTACTTCTCTTTTCCTGGTGAGCTGCTCATGAGGATGCTGCAGATGCTGGTGCTACCCCTCATTGTCTCCAGCCTTGTCACAGGTGAGAAGCCAAGCCATTGTGTATCTCCAGGACACACCCAGAGCCCAATCTTGATAAAAGATCCAGGGTTATTCCAGTCATGGGAGCCCTTTTCCAACTCATCAACTCAAGCCATGTCTAGGTCTTGTTTATTGCTGCTGCCACTATGTGTCCCAATAACTTTCTTATACTTTTTCCTGAAGTGACATACCATCCCACTAGAGTTTTCAGAGACAAAAGAAAAACTGGAGAAACAGGGAAGGTAGCTGTTATATGGGGTAGATGAATTAAAGGTGTGGGTGAACACGTAGGAGGTGAGTGGGGTGGAGGTGCCAGGTTGGAGGATGGAGGAAGGGAAGGGGCCGTGGAAGGGTTATGTGGCTCTTTTCTTCTAGACAGTAAATATTTTTTGGCTTCAAGGGTCGTCTGGTCTTCATTGCAATGGTTCAGTTCTGATCTTGGAATAGAAAAGCAACCATAGGCAATATGTCAACACGTGGGTATGGCGGTTGTCCTAATTTCATTTATGTTGTTGTAATAAAATACTTGACAAAAAAAAAAAAACAACTTAGGGAGGAAAGGGTTTGTTTTAGCTCACAATTTGAGGTTATACTCCATTATTCAGGAAAACCAGTGTAGGGACTTGAAACAGCTGATTACATCGCCTGCTTACTTGGATCAAAGTCCGTCTCTACACATACAACACACAATCCCTTGCCTAGGGAAGTGTACTGCACACAACAGGCAGAAGTCTTCTCTCAGTGAAATCTGGGCAACCCCTCACAGACATGTCCACAGGCCCACCTGTTTTAAACAATCCCTCATCCCCTAGTAGTTCCAGATTGTGTTAATAATTAAAACTACACATACCAGTTGTGTTCCAATAAAACTTTACAAAAGCAAACAGTGCACCAGATTTAGCCCACAGGTGATGATTAGCATCCCCTGGTTTTAGGGACAGAAATAGCAATCAAGGCTTAAAACATTGGTTCCAACATAGGTTGGGTTACGTAAAAGCCGAGCCTGACATGTGGCTCTGGTTACAAGAGACACATGAAGGGAGAAACCCGTGAGGAAGCGAGGGAAGCAAGGCAGGGTGAGGAAAGGATCTAAGCAAGGATATGAGTTCAGAGGAAGGCTGGCCCCTCAGTGCGAGACCACTGGGCAGGGCTCTCTGAAGTGTGACATCATGGAACTGTCCCCCACCTCTAATTCTGTCTTCGCCTGGGTCTCTGCATCAGTCATTGACTATAGCTGACTCTGGGACTTTCTGGAGGAGGAAGCTTCCATTCTGCTGGGGATTATTCTTAGGAGAAGGGAAAAGTGCAGGCTGTCAGTATCCCTATGAGTAAACTTCTAACAGTTCAGTGGTTGCATTGACTGGGGAAGGGCGTGTAGGCACAACATGAAGAGTATCCAGGGAGAGAATGTAGGAGGTGGGTTGGAGAGATGTAATGGTTGAGGTGGACTATGGGATGGAGACTTGAAAGTCTGTGATATTATGGGAATTGGAAGGCTGGCTTGGAGTAGAGGGGAGGCACTGTGTTTGCTAGAGTTAGTTGGAGTAGAAAATGGAGTGGTAAGAGTGCCTCCCTTACCATGTGCATGGTAGTGAGTGAATTGATTTTTAGTCAGGGCTACGGTGCTGGCCCAGTTACTCATTTCTTGAGTAATATTTTTTTTGAAAAATATGGTTTTAGCTTGAGATACAAAAACTGAACCATC